>NW_005843899.1:8326-19258 GCF_000455745.1 Alligator sinensis | reverse complement strand
CAGGAATGGCTCCAAAAGAACTCCTCTCCCTGTTTAAAATGTCACGAATGATGAAAGAGGATGATCCAGAGGTGTACATTGAGTCTTTTGAGCAAACAGCCTTACAGGTGGGCCTTGACCACTCCCAGTGGGCCCACCAATTGGGAGCACTGGTACTGATAAAACTCAGGCTGCCTACCAGTCACTGTCTAGAGAGTATGCATGTAATTACGAGACTGTCAAAGCAGCAATATTATACCACCTCAAGATAACACCAGAAAACCATAGATTGGTGTTCAGAGAGAGTCTTGGATCAGATATTGTTAGAAAAATTCATGTGGGACTTAGAGGAGGACACACAGTGATGGGGACACCAACACCAGCCCCACAGTTGCGAAGAAGCACTTTGGATTGGGGAGGCGTTTGCAGTGTCAGAAGGGGACAGAGGACGTGGTCAAGGCTTTAGGCCCCTCACTCAGAGTGGCCCACAGGAGGAAGACCAGAAACAGGGTCCTCCAAGGGTGATATCCTGTGGAGTAGTGTGTTACCACTGTGGCCGAGTGGGGCATATGGCCAAGGAATGCCCACAAGGCATGAATACCTTAAGTCATCTACGCCAGCACCCTCATTTAGAGAGAAACCCCGGGAGGATGACCACAGGGAACCAATGGATTGTAGTTTCATGGACAAGACCCCAGCTGAAGGGTAGGAACACCCGGTCATCACAGCCTGGATTGGGGAGAGGCCCCCCTAGACATGGGGTGTTTGCAGTCTCTTTTGAGAGCTGACCTGGCCCCTATGGACCATGTCCATTGGGCATAACCAATCACAATGACATGTATGCTGGGGGGTAGATGCATTTCAAAGGCTACTACGTACCCCTCTGAGTTATGGAATACCAGGAGTGGAAGGTGGGCTTGGCGCCAACATTCTTTTGTGAGATGATCATCGGGAGGGAGTGGGCACCAATATATACCATCCTGGATAGAGTTAGGTTCACCGAGGAAAAGCGGAGGAAATGGCATCAGGGCGAGGGATGGCTCAGAGATGTGCTGTTGGAAGACCCAGAAAAGACCAACAAGAGCATCAGTGTAGAGTGAGTAGCCAGTCCCACTCAGTTCCAGCAGGCGCAACGTGATGACCTGGAACTACAACACCTTGCAGAGGAAGATCCTGGGGAAGGTCTGTCAAGTAAGGATACCCAGTATGAGGTAAGAAAAGGACTCCTTTATCATATCCGGGAGAGTTGAGGGTCGGGAGACAAAACAGTACAGTTGGTGGTACCCAAAATATTTAGGAGGGTGGTTTGGCAACTAGCCCATGCAACCCCACTGGGGGGACACACGGGGAGGGGTACGACGACTAAGGCAAGGATCGCCCAAAATTTCTTCTGGCCCTGCCAGCAGGAGGATGTGGAGCAATGGGGGTCCACATGTCCTGACTGTCAAAAGACCCAGGACTGCAAGCCTCTGAGAGCCCCTCTGCAACCTACACCCATAATAGAGATCCCTATTTCCCAGGTGGCCCTGGATATTGTAGGACTGCTACCTAAAACCAGCTCAGGGTATCAATACATTTTGGTACATATTGATTACGCCACACAATTCCCTGAGACTATTCCACTTCCGTCAATCATGGCCCCAAGGGTTGCAGAGGAGTTACTGAAATGGATTGCATGAGTGGGCATCCCATAGGAAATTTTGACTAATCAAGGGACCAATTTTATGTGCAGGGTCATGAGGGCGTTGCGCAATACATTGGGGATCACCCACCTTAAAACTTCCGTATCCCACCCGCAAACTAATGAGTTAGCTGAGCATGTGAATGGGACTTTAAAATGGCTTATTCAGAGATGTACATTGAATGCCCCCCCATAAATGAGACCTGGTCTTGAATTTGTTACTTTTCTCATTACGGGACACCCTGCAAGAGTTAACACGATTCTTCCTGTTCCAACTGGTGTATGGCCATAACCCCAGGGGCCTTATGCAGATCCTCAGGGAGGAATGGGAGAAGTCAGTAGAGCCTACTCACTTGTGGTACTTGGAAAGGGAGAAATCGCTGGCGGATAAGTGTTAGCATCACAATTAGGCAGTAGGAAAAGTGAGTGCTGTGATTGGTATGCTGGTGAACCAGGTACAACAGCTTCCCTATAAGGAAACTAGACCAAAAATTAAGTAGGATTGGTGTATCATATCTGGAAAATCTGGCATGGGACCCAGCGATAGAACAATTTAGTATGGGAAAGTTACAAAAGTAATTAACACAAAGGAAGCGGGGACATTAGAATGCTATTTTGATCTATTTCAATCTTTTAAATGAAGATAATGGTAGTTTGACAGATATTTACTAACCTGAGAAGAAAATAAAGGACTCTAAGAGGAAAATTAATTCTTCCTTCTTTCCACTTGTTAACTTTTAATTTTTTCCCCACTAAAGTCAAGAAGAATGTAATTCTGACACACAAATTTCTTAATACCAAAACAAGAAAACTCTATTTCTGCTGCTATATTTCAACATAGGTATCTGGAATGGAAAACCAGGTTTATAAGCCATAATAGAGGATCAGGGGTTGTATATATGCAGGAAGTTCCCAAATTTAGATTGTAGATATGTCACTAGTAAGGAGCCACTGAGGGCACTTGTACACATTCGTGGGTTTCTTTAGCTCAATCTATTCTTTGTTTCATTTTGCTTCCTGCAATGTAACATGATCATTCCCGTAACTACTTTGCATGTTACATGTCTAAAACTTGCTAGAGGGCACCACATAACAATTCTATCCTTCTGACCTCTTACTACTAAATTAGAGCAGGGGGCACTTGTGACATGTCAAATGTGTAATCTACTTTATGTGTTACATTTTTACATACTTTAGATAATTAAATATTATAATTATTATAAATTCCATAATTGTAACATGTATTGCATATGTAAAGTTGAGTAAAATTGTCTAATTAATAATTTAATTATCATTCTGTTTCATTATTAACTTAATATTAACCTGCTGCCGCTGCCAGCCTGGGCCCTGTGCCGGCTCCGGGCTCGCCCGTCGGGGCTGTGTCGCAGTGGCAGCAGCTGCTCAGTGTGGAGGAAAGCAGCCCCCACAGCTTGCCGCGCTGGGAGGTGTTTGCTGCTGCTGCTGCCTGCGCCACAGTAGGCTGTGGTGTGGCTGCCCCCACTGCCTCTGTGCTGCCCAGTGTACAAGCTCTGGGTGGGCAGCAGCAGCAAACACTACCTGGCATGGCAAGTGGGCGGGGTGCTTTCCTCTGCACCGAGCAGCTGCTGCCGCCACAGTGCAACTCTAACAGGCAAGCCCGGAGCTGGTGCAGGGCCCAGGCTGGCAATGGCGGCAGGTTACAAGCTGGTGCTGAACATGGGGAAAAGTGGCTCACTGGCGCCCCGTGCTGCAGCCACTCACAGCCCATGTGGGGCTGCCCGTGCTCCAGCCTGGCTCCACAGACCCCTGCCAGCCTAAGCCTTGCTTTGGGCCCCACCACTGCTGGCCCTGGGACTGTAGTCCCAAGATGGTGACGAGGGGGTGAGGCACCTGTCAACGGGCAGGGTTACCCATGCAGCCCTCGACAGCTTGCCAAAACTGGGTAAGTGGCCCTCTGCCCAAAATAATTGCCCAGGCATCCTCTTCAACCCCACCTTCAGGTAGTTGAAGGCTGCTATTAAATCCCCTTTCAGTCTTCTCTTCTCTAGCCTCAGTCTCCTCATCTCTAGACTAAATAAGCCCAGTTCCATCAGCCTCTCTTCACAAGTCATGTCCCCTAGCCCGCTCTGATGCCCGTCACTGGTCTCTCTCCAATTTGTCCACATTCTTTATGTAATAGGGGGCCCAAAACTGAACACAGGACTCCAGATGTGGCCTCACGAGTACTGAATAGTGGGGAATAATCACTTCCCTTGACCTGCTAGCAACACATATATGCTTTTAGTCTTTTTGGCAACAAGGGCACACTGCCAGATCATATTCAGCTTATTTTCCACTGTAACTCCCAGGTCCTTTTCTACAGGGCTGCTGCCCAGCCAATCATCCTCCAGCCTGTACTGGTGCCTGGGATTGTTCTGTCCTAAGTGCAGGACCTTGCACTTGTCCTTCTTGAACTGCATAAGATTTCTTTTGGCCCAATCCTCCAATTTGTCTAGGTCACTCTGAATCCTAGCCCTACTTTTCAGTGTATCCACTACTCCCCTCAACTTGGTGTCATCTACAAACTTGCTGAAGGTGCACTCTATGCCATCTTCCAGGTCATTGATGAAGATATTGAACAAAACCGGCCCCAGGACAAACCCCTGGGGCACTCCACTTGATACTAGCTGCCAACTAGACATCAAGCCATTGAGAATTTCTCTCTGAGCCCAATGCTTCAGCCAGTTTTCTATCCACTTTACAGTCCATTCATCCAGCCTGTACTTCCTTAATTTGCCTGTGGGAATGTCATGGGAGGCCATATCAAAAGCTTTGCTAAAACCCAGGTATACCACATCTACTGGTCTCCCCCCATCCACAGAGCCAGTCACTTCTTCATTGAAGGCAATCAGGTTGGCCAGGTATGGCTTGCCACTGGTGAATCCATGCTGACTATTCCTAATCACCTTCTTGTCCTCCAAGTGCTTAGAAATGGATACCTTGAAGATCTGCTCCATGACTTTTCCAGGGACTGAGGTAAGTCTGACCAGTCTATAGTTCCCTGGATCCTCCTTTTCCCTTTCTTTAAGATGGGCACTATGTTTTCCCTTTTCCAATCATCTGGGATCTTTCCCAATTGCCATGAGTTTTCAAAGATGATGGCCAGTGGCTCTGTAATCACATCAACCAATTCCCTCAGCACCCTCAGGTGCATCCTATTCAGCCCTATGGACTTGTATATGTCCAGCTTTTCTAGATAGTCTCTAACCCAGTGGTTCCCAAACTCTGACAGATTGTGCACCACCAATTTAAAACCATACAACCGTAAGTACCACCAGCAATTTTTTGTCATACAAAGTAATTATAATAATCTATTATTGCATACCACTGACAGGTTGTCTGCATACCACAGACTGGGAACCGCTGTGCCTAACCTGTTCTTTCACCACTGTTGGCTGCTTACCTCCTCCCCAGACTGTGCTGCCAGGTGCAATAGTCTAGGAGCCTGTGAAGACTGAGGTGAAAAAGGCATTGAGCACTTCAGCTTTTTCTGCATCATCTGTCTTTAGGTTGCCTTCCCCATTCAGTAAGGGACCCACACTTTCTCTGATCTTCCTGTTGTTACTGACTTGCTCTTAGAAACCCTTCTTGTTACCTTTCACATCCCTTGCTAGCTGCACCTCCTGCAGAGTTCATCCCTGCATGCCCAAGCAATACTCTTATACTCCTCCATAGTTGTTTGTCCAAGTTTCCACTTCTTATAACTTCCCTTTTGTATTTTGTTTACTGAAGAGTTCCCTGCTAAGCCAAGCTGTTCTTCTGCCACACTTGCTAGTCTTCCTGCGCATTTGGATGGTTTGTTCCTGTACTCTCAGTAAGGCTTCTTTAAATTACAGCCAGCTCTCCTGAACTCTTCTCCCCCTCAGACTGGCTTCCCAGGGGATCCTGCCCATGAGTTCCCTGAGCAAGTCAAAGTCTGCTTTTCTGAAGTCCACAGTCCTTACTCTACTGCTCTCCATCCTTCCTTTCCTTGGGATCCTGAACTCAATCATCTTGTGGTTGCTGCTGCCCATGTTGCCATCTACTAGTACATTCCCCACCAATTCTTCAATTTGTGAGCAGGTCAAGAACAGCATAGCTCCTAGTTGGCTGCCCCAGCACTTTCACCCATAAGTTGTCCCCAGGACTCTCCAAAAACTTTCTGGGTTGCCTGCGCACTGCTGTATTGCTCCCCCAGCCAATGTCAGGGCAACTGAAGTCCCCCATGGGAACCAGGGCCTGTGATGGGGAAACTTCCGCTGGTTGTTTGAAGAAAGCCTCATCCACCTCCTCCTCCTGGTCTGGTGGTCTATAGCAGACCCCCACCACGACATCACTCTTGTTGCTCTCTTCTCTGACTCTAACTCAGAGACTTTTGACTGGCCTATCTCCAGTTTCATACTGGAGCTCTGAGTAATCATATGGCTCTTTTACATAAAGTGCAACTCCTCCTTTTTTCCTCTGCCTGTCTTCCCTGAACAGTTTACATCCATCCATGACAGTGCTCCAGTCATGCGAACTATCCCACCAAGTCTCTGTTATTCCACTCATGTCATAGTTCTGTGACTGCACAAGGACTTCCAATTCTTCCTCGTTTCTCAGACTCCATGCATTCATGTACAGACACCTGAGGTAACTAGTCAATTTTCCTGATTTCTCAGTAAGAATGGGAACACCACCCGTTGCCTGCTCCTGCTTGCACTTCCTCCAGGTCACACACCTCACCACTTACCTCACGGCATTGATCTCCATCCCTTGGTGAACTTAGTTTAAAGCCCTAGGTTAACAAGTCTATCTTAGAAGATGCTCTTCCCTCTCTTCATCACAGTATACATTTTCTCAGTTATCTCAAGGGTTCCATAATAGTCCTTCTTCCTGTCATTGCCTTGTCCCCCAAAATTGGAAGCAATTTCAGAGAATTATGGCAGCATCTACACAAGATGCTGACTGTGCAGTCATTACTGTGCACTCATTTAGTACTTGTTTATACACGTACTAAATGAGTGCGCAGTAACTCAAGTTACTGCACAGTAGCACTGATGAACCTCTTTTTTGTGATGCTATTACGCAGAAGCCTAATATGGTTTTTGCCCTGCAATGCCACTGCGCAGTAGTATCAGGCTACTGTGCAGGCAACATCTCATGTAGATGTGGCCAATGTTAACGATGTGATTTCTGATGCAGACAATATAATAATTACTACAGAGTTTCAAGAAAAATATTCAGACTAAACCAAGAGGATCCCCAGAATCACTGATCAAGCCAGTTTTAAGGTATAGCCTGTACAGGCACACTTGGTAAGCGATCATGTCCAATATTTAGGACTGGACTTAAATCCAAATGGAAAAAGCCCAGATCTGCAAAGACTTGAACTGATGAGCAAAATACGTTCCCACTGACATAAACACACACAGGTTATTGTAATTGGATTTTTGCATGATTTCATAGAGGATTTTGCAAACAAAGCTGCTCTATTGTATGATTTATTAGAGAAAGGAATCCTCTCATGGAACTGGGGACAAAAGCAGTTTACAATGTTCTTCAGTGATTTAAAGACAGCACTCACTTACCCAACAGTAGATCAGCCTTTCATTTTAGAGCTGGCTACAACTAATAAGAGCATTGGTGCCATTCTATATCAGGACCATGGAATGGGAAAGAAGCCAATGACATATGGTAGCTGTGTATTTTCCACTGTTGGTTAAGCTTTTAGCCCCTGTGAACATGAAATCTTGGGGCTTGCAAGAGCATTAAATCACTGGAATTATTTAGTAGGGATGTCTCCTGTGATTTTAAGAACAGTACATAATCCTACTAAATTTGTACTCACTGGAAGAATCAAGGACACCAGGATATCCTCCCTATGGTTAACTAAATGGACAATCTTGTTATTAAATAGAAATGTGAAAACTGAACTAGTTAGCAGTATGCCAGTAGCATCTTATTCACTAATCGTTGAAGGAAACCAACATGAACATCCTCTTCTTGCTATTAATCAAGAACCACAAGAATCTCTCTTTACAGGTTGAGCTAGATTTTCAGAGCAGGTCCTCACAGATGTGGATTTTGTTTGGTACATGGATGGTGGCAGTATTTATGTAGAAGGTGTCCAGTATACTGGATTTGCAACTACTGTTGTAGGATGAACCAGGAATGTCAAACAGGTAGTCCAGGGGAAATGTCATCCTCACTCTGTGCAGACAGCAGAGGTGGTAGCAGTTGCAGCAGCGTTGGAGAGCACCCCTTGTGACTATTCCTGTGTTTTGTATAGCGATTCAAAATGGGTAATAAGAGCCTTGTTGGACTGGCCTCCCCTGTGGAAGATGTGTTGCTACCTAACATTGGATGGTAAGCCTGTAAAGCTTTTAAATTTGTTGTAGTATGCTTGTCATCTGGCCAAAGGAAGGAAAACACTAGTCATTGTCAGCAAGGTGAAGGCCTATCAAAAGGCAGTGACACCTGAAAGCCCCTAAAATAACACAGCTGATCTAGCAGCCAAAGAAAGGGCCAGGGTGGGACCTGCATGGGTACTGCCTGACACAGACAAACTTTGCCCTGTGTTGAAAGTAACACCAAGAACTCCTGACACTCCCTATTTAACTGCGCTTCAGTGTCAGTATTTGAGTTTAAAGAAATTGGTCCAAAAAACCTTTTTGGGATTAGTGTATATGGCAACCTCGCCAGGCAAGGAGAAGAGCCACTGGTTTGGGTGGTGCCAGAAATGGTTCACACTGACCACATAGTTCTGGCTCATGAGCAAGGACACCTTGGTATAGATCGGACCATTGAAAAGATGGTGGCCTTCTCTGAGAAATGAACACACTTAATGAAGAATCTTGGTCAGGGTTGCAAATAGATTTTATTGAGCCATTGCCTAGAACTCCAAAGGGCAATAAATATCGTTTAGTTATCATCAAAAGTTTTACTAAGTGGGTGGAAGTGATCCCTATGATGAACTATACAGCGCTCACCACTGTAAGTGTTGGTCGATCAAGTATTCACACATTGGGGAATGACATGCTACATTGATAGTGACCAGGGTCCCCCACTTCACTGGAAATGTAACCCATAAAGCATTTAATATCAAACAAAGGTTACATATTCCAGGACATCCTCAAAAGCTCAGGTCTGTTGGAGAGAAGCAAACACACCATAAAAACAGCACTGAGGAAAATTGTTAATAATCATGGTATCAACTGGGATGAAAAGCTGCCACTGATTCTTATGGCTCTGAGAGGAACCACACTGAGCCACAGAGTAACACCACACCTGGCAATGACAGGGAGAAACCCCCCTGTTAACTGGTGGGTCAACTGTGACATGCCTGGAGACTGGTAACCGAGAGTGGTAACAGAGCTGTGGATCCAAAGATTACTGGAAACAGTACCATAAATGCAATTACAAGTTGCCACCACCCTGGGAACCAATGCCATAAAAACGGATAAAGAGGAATTGCCCTGGTATTTATGGCTTTGCATAGCACAGCAGCATCCCATGGCCTCACACCACATAAGACAATGCCTGAAGGGATATGAGGACACCAGAGCAATGTTGGATACATACTCATGTACCTAAAAAGATTGAGCCTTGTATTATTACTGATGAGTGGTTTCAGAATATGCTGAAAGCAGTACAAGAAAGCCACCTACAAGCAGCACAAGCACTAGAAACTTCCCAAAAGAACATGGACAAGCACTATGAACACTTTAAACATCTTGTAGATTGGAATGTTGGGGACAGTCATGTACAAAGCACTTTTCAAAAAACCACATGCTTTGCCACAGGCCCTGCGTGGCAGCCAGAACCAAAGAGATTAATAAGCAATAAATATGTGCTTCTTGGAGGCATTTGGAATTTTTACCTAATATAAAGCTTGTAAGTTTGTAACCCGCAAATGTAACTTGTCTGTTTAACCAAAACGTTAAAACTAACTGCTTGTGGAACTGACTGGGCCCCAAAGGCAAAGATGTAGCTACAAGATTAGCTGACCTAATGGTTTTTGCTCAGGGTTCAGCCTTAATGATAAAAACTGGATCCAACCGCCTGGCACACCCAACACATTCCAAGAAAGCACATCTCAAGAAAGAATATTCAGAAAAATCTAAAAGGGTTGGGTTTAGTAATGTTAATTTCAAATCTAAAAATGCTGCATTGTAATTTGCTTATTGGATAAACCTGAGTCTGGGTAGTAACCTTTTATGATAATTTTTAACACCTTTCAATTCCATAGGATAACAGCTATAGGGCAAGATTGTGTGTGGCTCTAAAGCCAACAGATTAGCATAAGACTAGGTATAAAAAGCGCGTGCATCAGGTGACCAGCAGGAAGGAGGGAACAGAGTGGTCATTGCTATTCCAAGCCCGGACTCCTGGTGTGAGTGAGGATCAGATCCTGATCAAGGGATCTTCCCCAGTAATCCCTCCAACAGCATCAATCGGGGATGCCTGACTTCGCTGGAATCACTTGGCGCGCACCTGGCATCGAGGGACTATCGATAAGTTGCCAACCCATATCTGTCTATCTGTTGTTCTGAACAGCCCGGTGGCTGGTACCCTCATAGTGCCCAGTTGGCCTGTGACAGAATAGATTCATCTATCTGTTGTTATTTTGTTATTATTATTTACCACTAGCTCTTAAATACTGCATTATCTGCTTATCGCATTTATCTTTCTGTTAACTGTTGTGTGTGTAAGCCAGGGGTGTCCAACCTTTTTGAATGTGGGGCCAGATCATGAACTTTTTATCACTCAGGGGTTGGCAAGCCATATTCAAAGACGTCACAGGAAGTGGTATCATATCAGGAAGTGATGTCACGTGACCTCTGACACCAATGAAGTTGCAGGGGTTGACATGGTGCTGCATGCCCGGGTTGATATGGTGCTACAGGAGCCGCTTGGCTACAACCGGGTTGACCTGGTGCTGGAGAAGCCGTGGGGCCAGGCCGGGGTTAACTTGGGGCCCACCCGGCCTGCCAGTGCCGTGCCCAGGTTGACATGGTGCTGTAGGACCCGCCTGGGCAGAACTGGGTCGGCACCGGCCAGGAAAAGCAGCATGCAGCTGAAGCCAGCTTCCCATGTTCTGCTGGGGACGCCAGGAGGCCAGCCAGGTCTGCACTGGCCAGCAGAAGTGGCAGCGGAGCCTTGTGCCACTCGGGACTGACCAGTGCAGGCTCGTCCTGAGCCACAGCGAGGCAGCCAGGCCCAGAGAGCCGCAGCACCTTGGGGGACACTGGCTGGGGGAGCAGGGGGTGGCCTGGTGTGGGGCAGGGGCGGGG
>NW_005843899.1:0-8283 GCF_000455745.1 Alligator sinensis | reverse complement strand
GCGTGAACCAGGCGGCGGAGGAGGCAGACAGGGGCCGGCACTGCCAGAGGCCGCTGCTTGGCCTCCTGCGCAGGGTTGCTCCCCCGGGCCCCGCGGGAGTAAGCAGCTCCCCTCCCCTTGCTGCCGGCTGGGACCCACGGGCCAGCCCTGCCCGCCTCGCTGCGGCCCCACCGCCGCTGCGGCTCCACGCTAGCGACTCTGCACTCTGCGCTGCCACGGGCCAGAAAAAATGGCTTGGCGGGCCGCATGGCGTCCCACAGGCCATATGTTGGACAAGCCTGGTGTAAGCTATAATAAATTTGCCTTTGCTTCACTCCCAACTCTGTCTCCTTGATCTCAAACCAAACAGCCCAGTGGCTGATAAAGTTGCAGCACCCAGTCGGCCTGCAACTAAATTGATACACTAACAGTGCCCAGCTGGCCTGTGACAGTCCTGCTAGGCCCAGACCACATAGTTAATAAAGCCTTTCCAAGAGTATATCAAATTGAAATTAAAGTTAAGAGAAAATGGAAATTAAAATGGATGCATGCTTCACAACTTAAGCTGTGGAGGGATGAGACAGAGAATCAATGTGATTATTTGAATGTAATTTGCTTCAAAAATGTCTTTTGTTCTGTTACAGATATATTAATCATAATGCACTTAAAGCAGCATTTCCCAACCTTTTTCACCCCATGGCACACTTACCCAAATAAAAAAGCACTGCGGCACACCAGACACAGAGCCGGGGGTTGGTGGGGAGGTGGCACATGGCCAGCCAGATGCCAGTGGGGAGGGGTGGTGCACAGCCAGCCAGACGTCATTTTGGGCTGGAGCCATGACCCTTACCTGACTGGAACCACACTCCCCATCTGTCTGTGTCCGCAGCAGCAGGTGGGGGGCATGGCTCCAGCCAGACAGGAGGCATGGCTCCAGCCCAAAATGCTGCGGCACACGTGGACGTGCCTGACAGCACACCGGGACATACCTAACAGCACACCAGTGTGCTGTGGCACACCAGTTGGGAAACGCTGACTTAAAGGGACCAGCGACCCTGGTGCCAGTGATAACAATTCTCCTTCTGTTATCAAACATCCCTCTGATACAATTGGGAGGTTATCATTGGCTTCACACCATCCATCTGGGCACCAGAGAGTCAATCACTTGAGGTCATCATGACAGTGCATCCAATGTAATTGGCTGTGCAATATGGGGAGTAGAACCAAGGCTGTTGCTTTCCACCTACGGTATCAATGTTAGAATATAGAAAATTCCAGGAGAGAATTAGCCATAGGAATAACATCGCTATTGAATGTTATGCTAACAATATGTACAATTTAGATGGTATGCATCTTTATTTCTGGGCGCTTTATAATAACGACGCCTGCTCAGCTTTGCGCCATAGAGATTTCACTACTCAGTCTTATTGTGGACTATCTTTTGCTGCTATTGACCATGGTATCTCTGTGTTGGAACAGACTGCATACATTTGGGCAACAAGAGATATATATAGCAACTTATATTCCCACTGCTGCTTCATGGCAGACCCAAATTTGTCACACTTTAAGGTGGAAAATTCCCACACCTATCTGCTGCCAAACAAATGATAATTTATGTATGTCATGACCCAAAAGGCATGATTGTGTGTGTGTGCTTCGGCATCAGAATTATCCACGTTAAGTTGCAGAGCATTGCACGGGAGTTTCCTGTAGCAAGAAGAAGCTCCGGTGCAGGGACCAGTTTCCCGCCTTTTCTGCAGCTTCTTTTGCAGAGTGCATTGCTCGAGTTGCAAGAGGAATGCACGGTGCAAAAGAGTTCCCGCCACCGGTATGCAAATTTGTTCCCCGTGATTGGCTAGTGCTAAATTATTCACACGTGGCGGCTAGCGATTGGCCTGTTAGCCGTATAAGAGGCTTGAGCCGTTTCCGCCCAAGCCGAAGAGGACTCCACATCCATCTCGTGGGGACTCTGGGTACACGGCAGGGGAATAGAAACCCTGTGTGAGATCCAGAGGAGCGTGGCGGCCTAATCCACCGCCCACCTCTTCCCGTCTTCGAGCGCGACTAATATAAGACGTATTTACGATTTCTACATTGGTGGCCTGTTCACCCAGAGCATCCGGAGCTCTGCACCGTGGAGCCTAGCAACCTCCACGAGACCGTCTGTGTTGTGTCTGTCTGTAACTGCAACTTAATCAAGCTTTCCAGCCTACACCATTGCCATCTCGGTGTAAGTAAACAATCTTTTAAACTACCAATACGCGTCCGTGCCTAATTCCAGAGCGAAGGCCTTCCCTCTCCTCCCCCGCGTGCCCGGGCTGCTGGCCACAGCCCGCATGCAGCGCGAAAAAGGGCTCAGGGCGCTCCCGGCCCGCACAATGTACAATATGTTTATATCTTTTTGCACAATGACACTGTGAATTACAGTAGGCCAAAAAAGAAACAATTTTATGGATCCGCTGGGGAATTCACATTTTGTGCAATACAACTGCCACTTTGAAAAATGTTTACATCCGTTATGAAACTAATCCTATTCCACACATAAAACCGAGGCAGGCATGTACTTTGGCACTGCTAGATGCCCAGTGCTGCTCTCTTCTACTAACACTGTTAACCCACTGGCCACCCCTTTCTGGACCTGATATTGGGTTCCAATACCTCTCCCCAAACATGGGTTCAACAATGCCTAAATATAAATTCAGGGGCCTAACTTCAGGTTCTCAGGTTTGCAAATGGCAGTCTGTCACGGTGATAGGAATGAAAAGATGAATAAAAAGAGGGCAGCAGCATCTGCAGAAAGAGTGGGGAATTAGATTAGCTTGTACATGCGCACGCCAGCAAAACAAAAAAACAAAATAGGTATGTCCAAAACCTGATTTTATTGAGAACATTCAGTACATTTTCATTGCCCCAGTCAATAGCACATATTAAGCATCCTGTATCTTGTGAGCTGTTTATATAGAAAAGGGGTTTAATATTTCAGAAGAAACCTAGGAAGTTACAGTTTAAAGAAACAGATAAAAAGGACTGCAGCTTGGTACCAGCTGATTAAACAAAGAAAACATAAGGAAATCTTAGTTATCTAATGTACAAGAGTTGGATATAGGCAAAGGTTTAACAGTAGCAGCTGTTTGGGTAAAGACTGGAACATGACAGTGGATAAATAAGAAAGGACTAGAGAAACATATTAGAAGGACTAAGCAGGGACCAAAATAAAAATAGAAAATACTGACAAAAGAGCAGAAGGGTGAGTTATACCAGAGCACTGTTAAGTAGTAACCAGAACACAGCAAACAAGCAGAGAGAGAGAATTAACTGAATCTATATTGTGTCTAAACAAAATAGTCTATAAATAAAAAGTACTAAGAATAATCAGGAGATAAACATCCTCGATGCTTCTGAAAAGTCTGAGGGAGTACCTATTAAAATACCACAAGAAAAAGCAGATATGGAAGTATGAAGGTATTGTTATACTATTCTGCAGAATTTCTAGAATGCATCAGGATGAACTACTACATCCTCATTCTCAAGGATTTGCAATTATGACCCATTGCTTCATTAAAGTCAATTTCATGCTGACCTGTCATTTAAGTACTCATGCAGATTTTATTGACAGATTAACAGAATCCCTTTAATAGTTACCATGTTTTGTATTTTGTCACCTGCTTATTTTAGCCACTTTTGACATCAGCAGTGGCTGTATTAGAAGTGAAAATATAAAAAACTCTCCCATTTTGTAACAAACATTATTAAAAAGCTTGCTGATAGAACAAGTATTTAAAAGTACAGAAAACAACTCCTGAAAGCTGCTTGCTTGACCCTTTCACAGTGCTACAAGCAACTGCCAACCAGGCTTAGATTATAAACTCCATTTCTCGTTAAGGCAATTTTACCTTTCACTGATTTCCTTGGAAGAGGTTAGTTAATGAGGCAGTAGTATGGCCAGAAATACCTCCTTGGCTGGTGTACAGGCAGTTTGTATCTTGTAACCCCCCAATAGTCCCATTTCAGCCTTCCTGGTAGAGCTCCAGTCCATGTTTCTGGTATGACACTTATTTCTCACTGCTTATTTATCCAGCGGGGCACAATTCAGGAGTTTCTCAATGAAATTCACTCTTGAGAACTATTTTAATAAGATTTTTGTATTTTTCTGTGTCAAGAATTTTATACTGGGTGTGTCACAAACATACCAATGGTTCAACGTTATTTTATAAGATGGATGTCCTATCAATACACAAACCAAAAAATGCTGTAATGACAGCACTGCGCATTTGTAAGTATCACCACATACTGTTTGCAAACAGAGCAGATGAACTATGTTGATCCAGTTCGTTGCCTGATGCTAATTTGTGTAATACAACCCTAGGTTTTACACCCCTCTTTGAGCATAGCTGTTAACTAAGCCTATAAATATTTCTCTATTTGGGCACCACAGAGTACCTGATTCATGCACATCCGCATCTACATCCAAGTGCAAGTCACCAAGCTCAGCATCTCTAAGAATGATTTTCTGGATGGTGTGGGGCCATTTTGACTGAGCGAGTTGTGCAAGCCATTTCCTAAGTTTCATTCTATCCCAAAAGCCCTGATGATGAAGCCTTCCCAGCAACTCCATTTTGAATTGCCATTCATGAGCCTGGGATAACAAATGGATAAAGCATCATCTTTGGGTCATTGCACAGGTCATTATACGGGGCAATTATGGCAGCGATACAGACCACTGCTCAATGTGTTAAAGATAGCAGGCCAGGATTTCTGAGGGAAATAGCTTTTATCCATCCGGGAAGAACACACACCAACTGCAGATGCTTCCTCAGCGTAGCACAGGGATTTATACCCGGCCAGTTGCTAAGCAGAATTTTCCTAACTATTCGCGTTGGTCTAATAGAAGAGATCAGATTTACCCAAAGAACCCTGTCTGCCTCACTAGATACTCAGGATGAACTCAAGACAACCTTCTTCCTCAGGTTGTGAAGGGTATTCCCGACAATGCGAAGGGTGTAATTCTCATGCCTTCCCCACCCCATCCCTGCCTCTCAGCTAGCGCCCTCCTCCCTTCTTTTCCCCCTGCATGGCAGGGGGCGGCTAGGCTGGCGCGAGTGCGGCCTCGAGCTCCCCGGATAACGGCGATGCCTTCCGGCGCAGTCTCCTCAGCTCTAAGTCTCCTCGCGCAGCTGCACCCCAACGCTAACTCCCACCCACCCTTCAGCTCACTCCCCTCCTTGCCGACCTCGCCGCGAAAAAGCCGCCGGCCGCGACGCCTGCGCGAAGTCTAGGAAAAGGGCGGGCTCAACGATCACGCAGCGCCGGTTGCTCGGGGGCGCGGGCCGTCTCTGCGCATGCGCCCTGGGGCGGTAGTGACCTGTTGCAGTGGAGGGCTCTCTGACCTGGAACTGGTCGCGTGAGCGAGGGGCCCCAGTTCCTCCTCCTCGCCTGGGGTGGTCGCAGGCTCCACCTTGCCCGAGTGTCCGCCGGCGATGGGCGGTTACGGGGAGGTGGGTGCCTTCACCCCTGCCCCGCGGGGCCCCTCAGCGCGCAGGGGGGAGGGGCGGCGGCTCCCCAACGGCCCACCGACCGCTGGTTACGTGACGGCTTCAGTGCAGGCCCCGCCCGCTGGGGGTGGTGCTGAGGAGCCTAGGGGGAGGGCTGCACCTTGAGGCAGTTGAGGCCCCTTTGGATCTTAGGCATACGGATGGCAGGGAGGAGGTGCATCTCGTGGACTGATTCAGGGGTGTCGAGCTTAGCTTGCCTTGTGTCTGGCCAGGGGGCTCCTTGCTGGGCTGGATCCATCCCAAGGCACAAGGGGGCGGGGATGGCGGTAGGTGACTCTGCCTCTTGCTCTCCCTGGCACAGCGGAGTGGAGGAACTGTCACCACCAGGTGTCCTGTCACTGCCACCAAGCGATCTTCTGCTTCTCCCTGCTGCTGCCCACAGGTCATTATCACAGCCAGGTGTCCCACCACTGCCACGGAGCACTCTTCTGCCTCCCCCGCCACCCCAATGCCACCCTGTGCCCACAGGTTGCAGCATCCTGTTGGTAAGCAGCTAGGCCAGGCAGGGCTCCTTCAGCTGGATCCAGCCCCCGGGTCATGTGTTTGACATCCCAGGGCTAATGAAATCGGTAGAAGGATTGTGGCACCAATGCCACTCACAGCCTTGGGAAGGAGTTCAGGTTCTTCCTGTGAAGCGGCTTAGTCGTCCATGCCCCGCCCCCTCGAGAACTGGCATGTGGACAGACTGCTGTATATACCCGAATCCAAGTTGACTTTGAATTTAAGACATCCTACCCCAGAATTAAATTTGGTGTGTGGAAAATTATAAATGTCCTAATTTTCCATGTATGGAACCTAATTAGATGGCTGTCTTAAATTTGTCACCCCACCCCCTAACCCCCCGCCACTGCTGTGACAGGAAACAGTAGCAGAGGGAAAGGAACTGGACCCCTTCCCTTTCCCTTCCTGCCCCTTCCTCCTCCTGTGCCTGTGCCCAACCCCAAACCTGTCCCTCTTGCTGTTTACTGTGTGTCCCTGTGCAGCCTGCCCCTCCAACCTTTGCCCTCCCATGGGCCTGTTAGGAAGTTTATGTTGGAGTAAAGACTAGAGCCTAGGTCTCTGGAAACCTTGATTAACACCTGCTGCTTTAAACACCAGCCCATCCTGTTGCGTCTTTTTAGGTGACAAAGTATGAATGCTGGCAGTGAGCTTGGGAAAAACCTGCAACTTCTTGGTTACATTAAAAAAAAGAAGAAAGCCAGTTGTTGAAAAATTACATTGACTGAGTCAGTCTATGAGATGCATCACTACCCTGCCTTCTGCCTAATAGTAAATGATAGGGGGCTAGGACCTGCTGACCCTTGAACCCTAGGACTCAGTTCAGTCTGACTGCCAAGAGTGCTGAAGTTCAATTTTCACTGTTTAAGATTTTCAAGCCTGTAAAGGACGCTGCCAGATGCAATGCAACTGAAAGGTCAGGTTTTATTACAAAAAATGCTGAGCAAAAGAAATGTTTCCCAGAAAGAAAGAGAAAAATCTGAGAGAGTCATCTTTTTTTGTCTCCTTTTGTGTTTGAAACCTCACACACCACTGCTTTGTATTATTGCAGTTTTTGGACAACTGGATTTTTTTTTTTAATGTAGACAAAAAATTGCAGGTTTTTTCCCATGCTTCACTATCACCATTCATGCTTTGTCACCTAAAAAGACACAACAGATTGCTCCAGTGTTCATTAATCAAGGTTTTCAGACGGACCTGGGCTCAAATCTGCTCCAGTGTAGGCTTTTATGTAGTCTGCTCTACAGCCCTACATCCCAGTAGGGATAATGGTATTCCTCCTTCTCAGGAAGAATCTAAACTCATAACGAAGCTTGTGAGTTGCTTAGACACTGTGATCACTTTAAGTACCCATTTTATAGATTGGTTCAGTAGTCTTTATCCCAGTGTGGCTCATGACATTTGTGTTTCACAGTGAGTTCCATTGCCTTGATCTTCATTGGCTGTTGTGGGTTAATGGCTAGTTTTGACTTTAAACCGTGAATGTCTTGGTACCTTCCTACTTGACAGACCCATGTCAAGCTATAGTTGGGGTCTGTGAAAGCAGTGGAAGTGAAGTTCCCTTGACACGTGAAAAAATAGGGCTGCCAGGTGTCATGAATCTGATGTTGCTCTCTTGCATTTAGCTGCCAAATTATATATTCCAACCTACCACCTGTGCTGTGGACTATAGGCATTAGTCTTCAAGTGTGTGTTTTGGTCGCTGGAACCATCACTAACGCTTGATGAATAGAAAGGCAGGCCTGTTTTTTCTTAACTGTTTGATTACAGCTGTGAATGAGTGGTTGAGAGTAACTGGCATCTGTAAGAGGAATAGCATAGGGTAAGGGGTCTAGTACTAGCCAGGCTTCCAACAGGAAACATTCAGCTTGACCAGCCATAACACCTGCAACACACCTCTAATTCCCAGTAGGGCTGTGCAAAATGGCACCATTCTGTTTCGACTTGCGTTTTGATGGAACAGCGTTTTGTTTCAAACCTCATTTCAATTTGAAACTGCTGTTCCGTTTCGTTTAATCGAAACAGTTTAGCTGTTTCGACGTTTCACCCATAAGCTATAATGGGGAAGCTCGAAACAGCCTATAACTGTCATTTCTGGCCTGATTTGGACGAAACTTGCAGGAATGGTAGCTCCTTCTGAGGTCATGAAGCCTGCCAAGTTTCAAGGAGATAGGTGCAGGGGTTTCAGGGAAACTGCAGGGGTGACTGCGTGTATGTTATGGTGCAGCAGGGTGAAAAGTGCAGGCATGCTAGC
>NW_005843898.1:28306-31530 GCF_000455745.1 Alligator sinensis | reverse complement strand
CAATGTGGGTCAAAATTCAAGGGGAGCAAGGTGAAAGGAATCTTTTGGTGGGTGTCTACTACAGACCACCCTGCCATGTGGTTCACCTGGACCAAGATTTCTCAGTACAGCTTATGGAGTCCATTAGGGTTAGGGATGTCATTGTCATGGGGGACCTAAACTACCCAGACATTTGCTGGGAGGAGCAGTCAGCCAGGTCCAACCATTCACGTACGTTCATAGCTGAAATACAGGACCTCCACCTTATCCAGGAGGTGCAAAGCCCCACTAGGGGAGATGCCTTGCTGGACCTGGTCTTGGCCACTGGGTTTTACCTGGTGAGGGGACTGCAGGTCCTTGACCCCTGGGTGACAGTGATCATCGCCTGCTGGAATTCACCATCCAGCGCAGGGTGTTGAGGGCTTACACCAAGACTAAAGTCCCTGACTTCACAAGGGCCAACTTCAATGAACGTAGGAGATTAGTGGGGGAGGCACTGAGGGCCCCAAATGTAGAGGATATAGGAGTGCACGAGGAATGGGTGAATTCAATCAATTGATGGTCACTACCCACTAGGTTGCCTTGGACCTTCTGATCCTCCACCAAGTAATCTTCCATAGCCAGCACCAGGTCCAGCAAGGTGTTCCCCCTAGTGGGATTGTAGACCTCCTGCATTAGGTGGAGGTCCTGCATGCAGGTTAAAAACCTACATGAGTGATGAGTTCTGGCTGACTGATACTCCCAGCAGATGTCATGGGAGTTTAGGTCACCCATGACAACCATATCTCTTGACTGTGCAGCCACTGAGAGCTGCCCAGAGAATTACAGGTCTAGCTCATCCTCCTGGTGTGGCAGTGCATAGTAGACCCCCACTACCAAATCCCTTTCCCCCCAACCCCTTTGCATCTCAACCCACAGTACCTCTGGCATAGTAGACCCCCCACTACCAAATCCCTTTCCCCCCAACCCCCTTGTATCTTAACCCACAGCACCTCAGTTTGGTCCTTCTCTGATGCCATCTTGAACATGTATATTGATCCTTAACATAGAGAGCAACCCCCACCCCCCACTTTTTTTCCCCACACACTATCTCATCTGTGCAACCTAAAACCTTCAGTGCTTACCGCCCAATTGTGATTAAGGTCCCACCAGGTTTTAGTTAGTCCAACCAGGTTGAAGTTGTTGCTTGCAAGCAGGAGTGTAAGTTCCTCCTGTTTGTTCCCTATGTTCCTAGAATTAGCATAGACACATTTAAGTCCCTCGGTGGGTGCTCTTGGTACCCCTCTGTCCTGATGTCTATCAGGCCCCTTAGTACTTACCTCGGCTGATCCAGTGCATGGCTTGTGGCTCTCTGAACCTAGGTTTTTGTTGTCCACTGCATCCCTGTCCCCTGAAAAAAACCTAGTTTAAAGCCCTTTGAAAGAGATCAGCCAACCTGTAAGAGAACATACTCCTACCTTTAGATGGAACATGAAGACCATCTCATCCCAGGATACTTCTCTCATAGAAGTGCAGATCGTGGCTGAGGAAGCCAAAACTCACATGATAGCACCAACTCCAGAGCCACAGATTGACTTCTCTGACGCAGGTGTCTTGGTGTTGACAGCTACAGCTCACTGGGGGGATCAATGAAAAGAGCATCTGTGTCCCCAACTGCCTAAGCCTGCCCCCCAGATCCATGTAGTCATTCATGTTGTGGCCTGGACTACTGCTGGCCACATCATTTGTGGCTGCATGGATGAGGACCATGGAATACTAATCGTTCCTAGCATTAGCATAGACACATTTAAGTCCCTCGGTGGGTGCTCTTGGTACCCCTCTGTCCTGATGTCTATCAGGCCCCTTAGTACTTACCTCGGCTGATCCAGTGCATGGCTTGTGGCTCTCTGAACCTAGGTTTTTGTTGTCCACTGCATCCCTGTCCCCTGAAAAAAACCTAGTTTAAAGCCCTTTGAAAGAGATCAGCCAACCTGTAAGAGAACATACTCCTACCTTTAGATGGAACATGAAGACCATCTCATCCCAGGATACTTCTCTCATAGAAGTGCAGATCGTGGCTGAGGAAGCCAAAACTCACATGATAGCACCAACTCCAGAGCCACAGATTGACTTCTCTGACGCAGGTGTCTTGGTGTTGACAGCTACAGCTCACTGGGGGGATCAATGAAAAGAGCACCTGTGCCCCCAACTGCCTAAGCCTGCCCCCCAGAGCCATGTAGTCATTCATGTTGTGGCCTGGACTACTGCTGGCCACATCATTTGTGCCTGCATGGATGAGGACCATGGAATAGTAATCGGAAGGCTGGATGAAGTCAGGAATACTTGCAGTGATGTGTCAGATCCTGGCAACGAGCAGGCAGCAAACCTCCCATGCCATGGGATCTGGTCAACAGGGAGGGAGGGAGCCACCCACCACAATGACCTCCATCTGCCTGGTTGTTGCTCAGCTTGCATGCTTGTTATGGAGGTGTCTTCCCCTGTGACTTCCTCTGCTGCATCATACTTCAGTGTTGCCAGGGCTTTGTATCTGTTCCCCAGCTGTGTTGGGGAAGCAGTCAGCGCTGCACACTGTCTGGCTCTGGAGGTAGCTGTCTTCCTTTCAACTGCCTTGGAACCCTCTCGTGGTGGCTCTGTACTAGGTGCCTGGTCCTACAGAGAATGAAAGTACTCATCAGTGTCATCCTCTGCAGCCCTCATTCCCCGCAGCCTGCTCACCTCAGCCTGGAGTTCCCTCACCTGCCCTTCCAGAGCCTCAATCCAGGCACATGTGGGACAGGCGAGGGTACCCCTGGCCCCCACACTACCCACTGGTCCCAGAGGTCCCACCAGACAACTCTCGCAGACTGTGGGGCAGGGCACTGCCAAACCAGCCAAGGGCCCTGTCTGGGTGGAAGCCTCACAGGAGCTCCGGGTCATAGGCAGCAGCAGGGCAGGGTCCCTGGATGCACTCCATGACACCACTCCCATAGTGACCCCCTCCTCATTCACTCACCTGAAGTCTATGTCTGAAGATGTTGACTCTTGGAGTTCGGGCCCCTCCTGTGCATCTGCCTGTGCAAACTCCTATGCAAAGTCTGGTGTGCTCCTAAAGAGTGCATCTGTTTGCCTGGCCTGTTTGCTCAGCTCAGGAGTGCAGCCCCCACCCTGCTCAGCTATATGGGAATGGGAGGGTGAAAAAAAACTCTTCCCAATTTCCCTATAGCTGGCCTGGTTCCTTGCCCCTCTCCCTCAGTAGTGGCCGGGGG
>NW_005843898.1:25473-27996 GCF_000455745.1 Alligator sinensis | reverse complement strand
TACACGATGGAGCTGGTGGCCCAGCCACGTGAATTCTTGGGGCTCACTGGAACTGTGTCACTGGGTGGCTCCACCTGTTGTCAGCCTGCTGAGGGCCTGCCACCTGATGCTACCAGGGGCTGTGCACAATGTGCCCTCACTTGTGTGAGGAGGGCCTTTATAAGGGGGTTCCACATGCACATCCCACTACACACATGCACATACACACCCATGCAACCTCACATCCACACCTCCAGCCACCTTCCCCCTCCACAGATCACACACTCCCCCACAAGTCCCATAATACACACATCCTCATAACCCTACACACACACACACACACACACACACACACACACACACACCCCGGTAGGCTTTTTGCCTATTGCTTTTAATCATACATATTTTCTTGAGTTTTGCATTGCCTTAAGAAACTCCATTTTGAATTATTCTGTAGCTTGACATTAGTGTTCAACCTTTGTATGCCGTTTGTATGAGAGAATGCTCATACTAACGATGAGCATTCAACGAATGGATGAGAGCGTGTCTGTGGAAAAGTAAAACATCAGCTAGTGACTGGCTGAAGAATGCAGAACAATAAAAGACCAAAACAAGAAGAACCTGCCCCAGAACAGTGAGAGCACAATAGCAATCAACCTTCAAGGAAGAACACAGTGATAACACAGCAAAGCTCTGAGGACTGAGACAGGGTGTTCACTATTATCTCTGGCTGTTCCCCCATGGGAGGCCCTGACACTGCCCATGTATAACTCCACACCCTGGTGGAGGTCACAAGTTAAGATCCCTCTTCATTCCCTGATGTAGTGCATGTAGTTTTAGCATCTTAACTGTAGCTATCATAGTGCTTCAGCAAGCAAGGGGTAGAGTGTGACAGCTGAAAATTATGTCTGTGTGATAAAGGTGCTTGCTAAAGGCTTTATGAAGATTAAACCAAATGTTTTTCTGTCATTTGTTTAAATATTGAGCTATATGTTGTTGCTAAGAGCCTAATTAAAGTTTTAGATGTAGTAAAGCTTTGTATAAAGTAAGGCCTGGTAAATTTAGCAAAGCCCTGAAGTAGTAGTTTGGGGGTCGGACTCGATGATCTATTCAGGTCCCTTCCGACCCTAACATCTATGCATCTATGAAACTTGGCTGGCCACTAAGTTGACCTGAGTACTGATAAGACTGGTAAAGTATACCAGTGCAGAACAGAAATTGGAGTATGAATGTGGGGTGTCTGTAAATTAAGTGCTTAATAAACACAGCATCTTACCTTATCCTCCATCATAATGTCTTGCTTATGATTTGAGCAATTGGCAATTTGTGTAACACCCCACAAACACACACCCTCAACATCCCCCCACAAATTCCATATGCACCCATACCCACACTAGCCCCACATCCACTGCCATACCCATCCACACATCCCCTTAAAGACAGCCCCCACAAGTCCCCCACACCCCACAAATACACCCACTTCTTCCCCCCACCACACATACATAGACACACCCACCCACACTCCCCACACATACGTTCACACACACACACACACACCCACACTCCCCATACCAACCCACAACCCCCACTAACCCCACACATACATATCGCCCAGATACTCAAACTTTTGAAAAAATATTAAGGACCACCTTTGTGGGAGTCCAGTGGGAAAAATAATGCTGAAAGGCAACCAGCATGGATTCATAGCAGATGGTTCCTGCCTGACTAACCTTGCTTCTTTTAATGATCAGGTAATCACTTGCTTATATGAAGAAATTGAAGCAGGTGTCATTTACTTAGATTTCAAGAGGCTCTTGAATTGTACCCAGCAAGTCCTGAACCACTGGCACGACTGTTTGAGCTGAACAACTGGCATGACTGTTTGAACACTTGTGATGCTCAGGACAGGTACCAGAAGACTGGAAAAGGGCCAATGTGGTACCTATTTTCAAGAAGGGGAGAAGGGAGGATACAGGTCACTATAGGCCAGTTAGTCTCCCCTCTATCCTTGGGAAAACCTTTGAAAAAATATTAAGGACCACCTTTGTGGGAGTCCAGTGGGAAAAATAATGCTGAAAGGCAACCAGCATGGATTCATAGCAGATGGTTCCTTGCTTCATAGCAGCTGACTAACCTTGCTTCTTTTAATGATCAGGTAATCAATTGCTTATATGAAGAAATTGAAGCAGATGTCATTTACTTAGATTTCAAGAGGGCCTTTGATACTGTGTCTGATCCCATTCTTATAAATAAACTAAGATTCTCTGATGTAGATGTTTACACGGTCAGGTGGGTGGCAAATTGGCTTATGGGTTGCACCCAGAGAGTGATGGTGGATGGGTTGGTATTGACCTGGAAAGATGTGGGCAGTGGAGTCCCCCAAGGTTCAA
Organism: Alligator sinensis; assembly: GCF_000455745.1. NCBI lineage: Eukaryota > Metazoa > Chordata > Crocodylia > Alligatoridae > Alligator > Alligator sinensis. The sequence continues at coordinate 25,627 of NW_005843898.1, read as the reverse complement.
TCCCTGGAGCAGCACTGTTCAAGATCTTCATCAGTGACTTGGATGAGGGCATGGAAAGCACTCTGTCCATATTTGCAGATGATACCAAATTATGGGTTAAAGTGAACTCTCTGGGGTTCAGGGAATTGATTCAGCTGGTTTGAACAGGTTGGAA
>NW_005843898.1:19831-25397 GCF_000455745.1 Alligator sinensis | reverse complement strand
AACTCTCTGGGGGTCAGGGAATTGATTCAGCTGGTTTGAACAGGTTGGAAAAGTGGGCAGAGAAGACTAGGATGTAGTTTAGCAAAAATAAGTGCAAAGTGTTACATCTAGAGAGAAAGAATCGAAAACACACTTACAAACTGGGGGGTGACTTCCTAAGCACCACAGCAGCATAAAGGGATCTTGGAGTCATAGATCACTTCAAGATGAACATGTTGGATGAAAGACCAACACCCAGGAACGGCAACCAAGGTCTTTATTGAGTGACACACAGATCAAGTGGGGAAAAGGAATTCTCTATCTAAAATTATTCATATTCACACAAACACACACACGCCAATTCACTGGTGCTCAGGTTCAGTCATGATAGCTAGTTGCAGTGCCTCTGGACATGATGAACTTATGGGAGGGAAACTGACAGCTTTCTATTGATGAGATGTGGGGCCAGTATTGTTGGGGCCTGGTTTTCAATGTATTTCTACATACTTAGTTTAGGCAGATTGCTGGGGTACTCCTGACGACCTGCTCACCCAATCAATTTGTCGTCATTGAGCTGGCTCAAGCCACATACCTTATGGCCTAGGTACACAGATGGATGGATGGTGAGGAGTTACTTTCATTTACAACTTCCTGAGACAGGAAGCAAAGCAGACACCCTGTCTTCCTATCTTTCTTGTTATCTTCCTTGTTTTCTCAGTCTGAAAAACAGATTCTCTCACTCATGCATTCATCTGAAATTAATTTTTAATTTTCTTAACATACCCCCACCCTTAATAGAGGTTCAGTCATGATAGCTAGTTGCAGTGCCTCTGGACATGATGAACTTATGGGAGGGAAACTGACAGCTTTCTATTGATGAGATGTGGGGCCAGTATTGTTGGGGCCTGGTTTTCAATGTATTTCTACATACTTAGTTTAGGCAGATTGCTGGGGTACTCCTGACGACCTGCTCACCCAATCAATTTGTCGTCATTGAGCTGGCTCAAGCCACATACCTTATGGCCTAGGTACACAGATGGATGGATGGTGAGGAGTTACTTTCATTTACAACTTCCTGAGACAGGAAGCAAAGCAGACACCCTGTCTTCCTATCTTTCTTGTTATCTTCCTTGTTTTCTCAGTCTGAAAAACATATTTTCTCACTCATGCATTCATCTGAAATTAATTTTTAATTTTCTTAACATACTCCCCACCCTTGATACCCTATAATTTAAGGTATCACATATTTAGCAGGTGATACCACTCTTTAGTTGCTGCAATTTGTACATGCAATATAAAACAATAAATAATAAGGTTAATAACATTAATACAACACACAAAGCTACTATTGGATATAATATTAAATAGAATATCCCACTGCCTGAGACTGAATAGAAGAACAGGCTCTCTCAGCAGCTCTGATATATTATTGCCTTTGATTTGGTTAAAACCTTAGTGATGTTTTTGGACTTGGCTTACACTGTTATATAGGTTTTATAGATTTTTTTTCCCTGCATGACATTTTCAGCATGCACTAATTTTGGATGTTGTATTATGTAGCAGAGCATCGCTGCATAGATTCCTAAGTTTATAGGGTGTAAATCTCCTTTTTTTTTTTTTCAAATAGTTCATAATTGAGTATAAAGTTTTCGTTTACTATCCCTTTTTTATCATTAATGTCACATCTCTTACCTCCCATCTGTGTGTTCCTGGGGAACCGTGGCATCCGACATGGAACCAGATGACCATTCATTTACATGAGAGATGGAGAACAGAACGGCTGAAGCAGAGACCGCAGTGAATTCTGGAATCAGAGAAGCAGGGGAGCATTGCATGGTGGAGAATCTGTGCTCCAAATGCTAATCAACCTACATTTATACACACCCAGCTCAGCATTTATCAGACCAGTTCTAACCTCGATTTACAAAGAACTTCCACCCCCCGACACACGCACCCCTCTAGTTTAATAGGCATCTCAGGTCATACATTACCCGGTCCCACAGTGGGAGGCCTATTTAAACTTGATCAGCTAAAACTCGGTTGCTGGGTTAGGGAATGCTGAGGCAAAGAGACCGAGTCCGAGAGGGTATGGGCAACATCTGAGCAATGGTAAAGGGCTGGTAAAGGGGTTCATCACAGCGTCCAGCCCGTTGGAGCCCTGACCACAACTGTTGTCATACTTTTCCCGGGATGACTGGTGGAAGTCCTCCTGCCCAAAGGTTATGAACACCCCAATAATTGCCTTAAGTCTCTTAAAAGGCTATAGTAAGATCTGAAAAAGTCGTGCTAAGCTGAGGCTTGTTCACAACAAGTAAAAATCCAGAACCCTGATGCTGCAAGCCATCTATTGTTTCTGAAGAAACCGTGATATATCCTGTCTGTATATCTGCTATCATAGGAATTTCAAGCTGGCTCCCAAGTATTTGGTTACCCCCTAACCTTATGTGTTTCCTGATCAACAATCAGTTTCTTGAGATGTTCCAAACCAGATAACCCCTTGTCAAGAGAAAAGATAATGACTTACACTATTGAAAATGCTTCGACGAAGCTGAACTGAGGGTATAAGAATCTGTAAAAAAAGCAGTAGTGCATGTGCACTCATTGAAAGAATTACCAAGACCCTAGAAACATGTCCCTAATAAATGAGCACACCCCAAAGTAACAGGCAAATCTGGTAACACATCCTATTATTGACAAAACATTACACAAATAAATATTAACAGCTAAATAAATTACATTAAGGTAACACCATTGGTTAATATATAACTGAAAGCACCAAGTTTTAAAAACAAACACACTTATATACTACAACTACTATCAGTGACTTATTATAAAGATTATTATACAACAGATAATTACGTACTATTAAATAGGAATCAAAAGAAAAATTATTTAGTTGTAACATTCTTCATTTAAGTCAGCAATTACACTTGTTCCCTAGGGTATAAATCAGAAATACCTTTTGTTTTAATGTGGTTTGTGCCACTGTCACTTTCACCTTAATTTGCAGTGTAGCTGGATTGAATACAAAGTTTAGAAGTTGATTATAAGGGTGAAGCCATTCTTCTTGCTTACTCTGACTACAAAGCTGCTTTCACAATTCAGTTGGAACGTGCCCATTTACATCCCATTTAAACAGTCAGAGTATCATAGTACTTAGGGTCACAAGGGACCTAAACAGATCATCTGGTCTGACCCCTGGCCCCAGGCAGGAATGGGTGCCGGGATCATATCGCCCCAGCCAAATATCTGTCCAGCCTCCTCTTGAAGGCCCCCAAGGTAGGAGAGAGCACCACCTCCCTTGGGAGCCCATTCCAGAGCCCGGCAGCCCTCACTGTAAAGTAATGACTCCAGATGTCCAGCCTGAACCTGCTCTCTAACAATTTGTGGCTGTTGCTCCTAGTAACCCTGGGTGGCACCCAGGGTAACATAGCTTCCCCCTAGTTCCTGCTGGTCTCCCTTGGTGAGTTTGTAAATGGCCACCACATCCCCTTTCAACCTTCCCCTGTGCAAGGTTCACGCACTTTAGTCTCTCTTCATAGGGCCTGCCCTGCTGCCCCTTGACCATGGGAGTGGCCCTCCTCTGGACCCTCTCAATGCTAGCCACATCCCTCTTGCAGCATGGCACAGCCCCCAGCTGGAAAGAGCCAAGTGCAACCCACACTTGCCCCGCATGCAGATCTGGAGCAAACATCCCCCATGCCTTCTGGGGTGCATGCAACAGTGGAGACTACCCCTCCCTCCCCACACTGGGCTCTCCCCAGACAAACCACTTGTGGAAGTGCGGCACCAAAAACTGGACACAGTAGTCCAACTGTGGCCTGACCAATGCCACATAGAGGGGAAGGATCACCTCTCTGCACCTGCTTGTTATGCATCTGTAGATGCACAGCAAGGTGCAGTTAGCCTTACAGACTGCTTCCTCACATTGATGGCTCATGTTCACCCTGGAGTCAACAATGACTCTAAGATCCCTTTCTGCCGCCGTGTTGACAAGAAGGGCATCCCCCAGCCTATAGGTGTGTTGCTGGTTTCTTCTCCCTAGGTGCAGTACTCTGCATTTGTGCATTTTATTTCATCCTATTCTCATCCACCCACCTCTGTAACCTGTCTAGATCTAGCTGGATTCTGTCCCTCCCCTCCAGCATGCCCATCTTCCCCCACAATTTAGTGTTGTCAGTGAATTTGGACAGTGTGCATTCCACACCAACTTCCAGATCGCTGATAAAGATGTTAAACAGTACAGGACCCAGGACCAAATCCTGCGAAACTCCACTGCCCACATCCCTCCAAGTGGAAAATGACCCATCCACCACCACTCTCTGGGTGTGACCATCTAGCCAGTTTGCCATCCATCTGACTGTGTAGGCATCAATGCCACAGTCACCAAGTTTTTTGGGGGAGAGAATGTGGTGGGAAACCATGTCAAAGACCTTCCTACATTCCAGGAAGATGATATCCACCCACCACTCTCTGGGTGTGACCATCTAGCCAATTTGCCATCCATCTGACTGTGTAGGCATCAATGCCACAGTCGCCAAATTTTTTTTTTTAAGAGAATGTGGTGGGAAACCATGTCAAAGACCTTCCTACAGTCCAGGAAGACGATATCCACCCGACACCCTTGTCCAGCAACTTTGTGACTTGATCATAAAAAGAAACCAGGTTAGTCAGGCAGGACCTGTCCTCAGTGAACCCATGTTGGTTGCCTCTGAGCATTACCTCCCCTGCTGGGCCCTTGCAGATGTGCTCCTTGAATATTTTATGAGAGCTCTTCTCAAGGACTGAAGTAAGACTGACTGGCCTATAATTGCCAGCATCCTCTTTTCTCCCCTTTTTTTTAAAATCAGAACCACATTGACCCATTCCCAATCCTCTGGCACCTGGCCAGTGCCACATGAGTGCTCATAGATCCATGTCAGGGGCCCCACTATGACCCCTGCCAATTCCCTCAGCACCCTTGGGTGAAGAGCATCTGTACTTACTGATTTAAACATGTCCAGCACCTCCAAAAGTTCCCTAACTAGGTCACCCCTGACCTTAGGCATGACGGTGCCTCCCCTGGGTCCATCCATAGTTCTAGTGGGGGGAGATGTCCTGGTCCCTGTTCAGGAATATGGAGGCAAAGAATTCATTAAAGTGGTCAGCTTTTTTGCTTACCGCAATCAACAGATTGCTAAGCCTATCCTGTAGGGGCCCCACATTACCCAGTGCCTTCTTTTTGCTTCCTATGCATTTGATAAAGGACATTTTATTATCCTTACTTCTGGTCACTAGCCCTAGCTCCATCTCTGCCTTGGCCTGCCTAACAGCCTCCCTGCAGTCCTGACCAACAGAGGTGCAATCCTCCTTGGTGATCGCCCCTTGCTTCCACTGTTTGTACGCCTCCTTTTTAGCCCTCAGGCATCCCTGGGTGCCTTTGCTGAGCCATGGGGGCTCTTAGCACTTCTGGTTCCCTTGGTGCGCATTGGGACTGATTCCCTTTGAGCTCTGAGGATCATCTCCTTGAGGAACAACCACCCATCTTGGACTCCTATCTCTTTGAAGCTCCAAGACCCCAATGCCTCTCCTACTAACCTTCTTAGCT
>NW_005843898.1:11816-19614 GCF_000455745.1 Alligator sinensis | reverse complement strand
CACCTCCTGGGTTAGGTGGAGGTCCTGTATCCCAGTTAGGAACCTACATGAGTGTTTGGACCTGGATGACGGCTCCTCCCAGCAGATGTCTGTGTAGTTTAGGTCACCCAGGACAAACATCCTACGTTACAATCCCCTTTGTTGGCTCAATTGTGTGAATGATGCCTTAACACCAGATAACTTGAACACAACACTTTGAAAAATGAACCTGAATTACTTTGAAATAATAAACCCTGGTTCAGGCCTGAACACACTCCGAGTGATTTGGGAACACTCACTTTTATGAGTAATTTTAATAACCCTACTGCTAGCAGTTCCTTTAATCCTGACATTTTTGTTTCTTTGCCGGGGCTTAAAATCATAAAATAAATCAAGTGTGTTTGCATTTACAACAACAAACAAGCAAAAGAAAAAGCAAGCACTCCCTACAAAATGACTAAGAGTCTGATCCTTAACAAACAGTAAGCAAAAGTAAAAGCAAGCAAACTTTGCAAATTATGATTAAGAGTCCTGATTCTTCTAACAGGATCCATATCATTCTGGATACTCCTACAGTGTCATCCCCTGTTCCTGCAGCTTAATATCTGTTGTTATAACACAAAAAATAACGCTATTTTATTATGCTCAATTTTTCATTTTTAACAGGGAATTATGCACCCACTTATGCTTTTCTCAATCACAAGTGTTTGTATTTATAACACCAAACAAGCAAAAGAAAAAGCAAGCACACCCTACAAAATGACGAAGAGGCTGGTCCTTCAACAAACAGTAAGCAAAAACAAAAGCAAGCAAGCTGTGCAAATTATGATTAAGAGTCCTGATTCTTCCAACAGGATCCATATCATTCTGGATACTCCTACAGTGTCATCCCCTGTTCCTGCAGCTTAATATTTGTTGTTATAACACAAATAACAATACTATTTCATTACGCTCAATTTTTTCATTTTTAACAGGGAATTATGCACCCACTTATGCTTTTCTCCCTTTTCAATTTGGACTAGTATAGGACTACTTTTTTTGATAATCTGATATGGTCCTGTCCATTTAGATTCCAGGGTGTGTGCCTTTGGAGTCACTTTTAGGTACATAACCTGTTGCCTAATGTCCCATAGGCATGGTTCTTGTGATTGGTATTGGCCCATTTCCTTTTTAGTTTTGTGTATATCATCTCTTACTTGTTCATATTGCTTGAGCTGTTCTGGCAGCTTCTGGACCCATTTTATCACCTCAGGAGAATCAGCTTCTGGAGCCTCTGGAATTATTCCAGGTGGTAGCAGACAGATTCATTTTCCAAACAGAATGTGATAGAACTGCAGCCCTGTACCCAACCTATTCCTACTTTGGAGTGCTGCAAAAATTAGGGCAGCTTTTCATCCTAATCAGTTCCTGACCTGTTCACCACCTTTCACAGTAACATCTTAATGGTACAATTCATTTTCTCTACTTGCCCTGATGTCTGTGGCTGGTAAGGTATGCGTAAATGTTGCTTTTTCCCTAGGGCTTGCAGCAATTGTTTAAGCACTAACCCTGTGAAGTGGAGACCCCAGTCTGACTCAGTTATCCCCCGGTTCCAAACCTGTAAATATCTTCCATCCATAATTTCTCGGCAGTAGCCTTAGGAGTGTGGATTTTTATTGGAAAAGCTTCCACCCATCCACTGGAGGAGTCAATGATCACAAATAAATATTGATTGTGATCAATATTTCCTCTAGCTGTCTGTGGCAATTTGTCAATATAAGCAATTTGAATTATTTGCCATGGCTCCACTATCCTGGTGCATAAAGGGTTCTCTACTCCCAGGTCTTGCCCTCTCCACAGCACACCACATGCAATTATGGACCCATTTCCCACATCCCAATGCATCACTATACTAGTTATGGAACCCTTGCAACAATGCCTTGTATGGCCTCATGTTGCAAAACGTGACAGGCATTTATGATTTCTTCCCTGCATTCTGCTGGTGGATACCATCTGACTTCCCCAGAAGCCTGATGGACCATACATTCTCCGTGTATTTCCCCTTTGTACTTAGTTTGACTGCATGTTTGAACTAAAGCTGTATGAGTGTATCATGCTGCTTTACTCTATTTTTTAACCTGATATATCAGTGTTTTAACACAGAAATCAGTCTAGATAAATGCAAAAGCTGTTCTGCTCATTAGGATATTGTTGAATTAACAGCTCCTTACTGCTCTGAGCTCTGCTGCTTGTTCTGAATACTCTGCAGGCAATGCCCCCCCAACCTCCCATTTTCTCACCTGATAAGCTTACAGCTCCATACCCAGTGTATATGTTTCCTCTCATAGATAGAGCTCCCATCAATAAATCAGACATCCTGAGGAGTGTCATGCACTGCTGAATTTTGTTTTGTACTTAGTTTGACTGCATGTTTGAACTAAAGCTGTATGAGTGTATCATGCTGCTTTACTCTATTTTTTAACCCAGTATATCAGTGCCTTAACACAGAAATCAGTCTAGATAAATGCTAAAACTGTTCTGCTCATTAGGATATTGTTGACTTAACAGCCCCTTTACTGCTCTGAGCTCTGCTGCTTGTTCTGAATACTCTGGAGGCAATGCCCCCCCCACCTCCCATTTTCTCACCTGATAAGCTTACAGCTCCATACCCAGTGTATATGTTTCCTCTCATAGATAGAGCTCCCATCAATAAATCAGACATCCTGAGGAGTGTCATGCACTGCTGAATTTTGTTTGAGTGGTGGAGCTTCTTTGACTCCTGTTTGTTCTATTTGGGAATTTATATCCGGGCACTCACTGGTGCTTCCCTCACTTAACAACACATACGGGAGCACATCTACTTTTGATTTAATTTCATGATGGATCTCTCTTCCTGTCAGAAACAAAGCTCACTGAGCTATTTGGGTGTTGTAGACCTTTGAGCCTGCTAATCTTCCTGATGGTATGCATTTAAGAGGGGAATGGTGGCTTTGTATAATGACTGATGCAATCTTGGTTAAGCTTTTAAACATTTGAACTCCCCATACAGCAGCTAATCATTCTGTCTGTCTCACACTGGTTGAAGTTTATTTCTCAGCCTACTAACTCATGGGATTCATAGGCCACAGGCACAAGTTTCCCCCTAAATCCGTTTTGAATCTGTACTTCCAAAATTGCCTTTTCTGTAGCTGCTAACATTATGTAAAATGATCTCTCTGAATCTGTATATTTTAAAGAAACATTTGAACTCCCCATACAGCAGCTAATCTTTCTCTCTCTCACTGGGTGAAATTTATTTCTCAACCTACTAACTCATGGGATTCATAGGCCACAGGCACAAGTTTAGAAGTCTTACTTCTAAATAAGTTACCTCTCAGGCTACCAGTTGTGCCTTGGCTCTACTAACCTTGAAACCTGTTTCTTGTGTAAAGGCTACTACTCTTTGGGTAGTAGCTTCTACTTCAGACTGTTCTGTTCCTCATGTTAATATGTCATCCACATAGGAAATCGCCTTTTCTTGGTCCTCTTTGCTTAGCTTTTGTAGCATATTCATGACATAGTGGTGGGCAATATCCGGGGCATTATGAAATCCCTGTGGCACCCTAGGGAACGTATATTGTCTGCCATTAAAAGTAAAGACAAATCTATTCCAGGACTCTGGATACAAAGGCATTGCAAATAAACAATTAGCTAGATTGACTACTGAAAATCACTGAGGCCCCTCCTCTACCCCACTTAACATAGCTGGCATATCTGCAACAATAGGGGCCATGTGTCGGGTGCTTTTACTGATAGCTTGATAATCTCTCATCAACCTCCATGACTTCTTATCTACTTTTAACACTGGCCAAATGGGTGAGTTAAACTCTGAATTGGTTTCAATCACAACATCCTGCTTCAACAATTCTTCAATGGTTTGCTGAACAGCCTCTTCAGCTTGCTGTGAAAACTTATACTGCTTTTGTGGTGGCACCAAATTGCCTATTATCTTAACACAGGCTTCTATCTTCCAGCAATCACTTTTATTTTTAGCCCAAACATCTGGGAATTGTGATACCCATTTGTATTCAGTGTTCAAATTTATGGCCTCTATTCCTTTACACTGCTCTAGTTTCCAATAAGGATTTGTTTCCCTAATCTCTCCATTTATCCCTGTGAGCTTCCAAATTACTTCACTGGCAAAATCTAGGATCCATCTCTCTGCTGCTAGAAAGCGGGATCCCAATATTAGATCCTCTGCAGATTCAGAATGCTGGACTCCTTTTAAAGTGGTTTGATATTCTCCATTTGACAATTTAATATTTGCTGGTATTCCTGTACACGCTACCCCTTCTATTTCTTGGCCAGTAAAAGACTGCCGGATCACCTTTCCTACTTTATAAGCTTCTAAGTCCCACCTGCATCCAAACACACTCACTGCTGCTCCAGTGTCGAATAAAGTCTCTGCTGATCCCTGATTTCCCACTGTAACAGGTATACAGGGTCTACCCCCTGAGTCCCAGTGCAAATTACTTAACTTTTCCCGCAGGCTGGGATCCTGCTTGGGGCTTCTGTTACAGGGGCCTCCCTACTGAGGCAGGGGGAGAGCACCAGCAATGAGACTCCCACTTCTCCATTAAATATCTCCTCTGCTCCTCTGATATTGCTCTCTCCCCCAACTTGCTCATTTCAATTTTCATATTTCAAATCTGGTCTATAACTTCTACCCCTTCCTCCCCCTGTCATGAGATCCCATGGGTAAGCACTTTCATCAATATAAGTTACTCGGGGTTTTGTTGTAATGGGCTCGATGTAAGAGGTGCGCGATGCTGATACTCTGCCAGCTGGTTTTACTTCTAACTACCCTGCATCCTCGGCCCTCTGTAGAACTTCTCCCAGCATATACCATTCTACTATTTGTAATGGACCCATCATGCTAATGACTGGCTTGTGCATCCTTTCTTGGACTTCTCTCCAGAATCCCAGAAGATACTGGATGTCTAAAATGCCCTAGCTGGCCACCCATGTCAAGTACAAGGGAACACTCCTACCAATATTCCTAACATCACACACCTGATCATATAGTCAGTGACAGGTTCCCTGGGATGCTGCCCATTAGCTCCATACTGTGTTTTAAATATTCTCCTCCCTATTCCTCTTCCTAACTCCTCTATTTCTTGGGGAATTGCTCTATCTTAGGGGTCTCAGTCTAATGCTACTATAATCTTGGGCAAGGTTCATGCTTTCAGGAGCTGCTGCTATTCCCATGATGTTAGATTCTCACTATTAACAATCCCCATTGCTTTTTGAAGCCATTGGCTCAAATTCTTAATATTTGTTGGTCCTAAGGTTTTAGCCCTGGCAGTCAAATAGGTCCCACTCACCAGCACTAACACTTCTGTGGTGTTCTGTCAGTTCCCCTGAATGTGTCACATAAATGACGCTTGGGTTACTAAATCCTCTGGCATAAGGACTTCTTTTTCAATTTCTGTTGGGAGTTCTGGACCAGTTGAAGGTCTCAGTAGATCAAGACTGGAATCATCTTCCCAAATGTCACCATCCCAAATTTCACTAAGATTAAAAGGAGCATCCGGGTCCTTTCTTTCAATTCTTTTCTAAATTCACTGATAGTGTGGCAAAGCATCTTTCATGATTGACATTTCCTGCCTTTTCTGCCTTTCTCTGCTGATCCCTGATTTCCCACTGTAACAGGTATACAGGGTCTACCCCCTGAGTCCCAGTGCAAGTTACTTAACTTTTCCCGCAGGCTGGGATCCTGCTTGGGGCTTCTGTTACAGGGGCCTCCCTACTGAGGCAGGGGGAGAGCACCAGCAATGAGACTCCCACTTCTCCATTAAATATCTCCTCTGCTCCTCTGATATTGCTCTCTCCCCCAACTTGCTCATTTCAATTTTCATATTTCAAATCTGGTCTATAACTTCTACCCCTTCCTCCCCCTGTCATGAGATCCCATGGGTAAGCACTTTCATCAATATAAGTTACTCGGGGTTTTGTTGTAATGGGCTCGATGTAAGAGGTGCGCGATGCTGATACTCTGCCAGCTGGTTTTACTTCTAACTACCCTGCATCCTCGGCCCTCTGTAGAACTTCTCCCAGCATATACCATTCTACTATTTGTAATGGACCCATCATGCTAATGACTGGCTTGTGCATCCTTTCTTGGACTTCTCTCCAGAATCCCAGAAGATACTGGATGTCTAAAATGCCCTAGCTGGCCACCCATGTCAAGTACAAGGGAACACTCCTACCAATATTCCTAACATCACACACCTGATCATATAGTCAGTGACAGGTTCCCTGGGATGCTGCCCATTAGCTCCATACTGTGTTTTAAATATTCTCCTCCCTATTCCTCTTCCTAACTCCTCTATTTCTTGGGGAATTGCTCTATCTTAGGGGTCTCAGTCTAATGCTACTATAATCTTGGGCAAGGTTCATGCTTTCAGGAGCTGCTGCTATTCCCATGATGTTAGATTCTCACTATTAACAATCCCCATTGCTTTTTGAAGCCATTGGCTCAAATTCTTAATATTTGTTGGTCCTAAGGTTTTAGCCCTGGCAGTCAAATAGGTCCCACTCACCAGCACTAACACTTCTGTGGTGTTCTGTCAGTTCCCCTGAATGTGTCACATAAATGACGCTTGGGTTACTAAATCCTCTGGCATAAGGACTTCTTTTTCAATTTCTGTTGGGAGTTCTGGACCAGTTGAAGGTCTCAGTAGATCAAGACTGGAATCATCTTCCCAAATGTCACCATCCCAAATTTCACTAAGATTAAAAGGAGCATCCGGGTCCTTTCTTTCAATTCTTTTCTAAATTCACTGATAGTGTGGCAAAGCATCTTTCATGATTGACATTTCCTGCCTTTTCCGCCTTCTCTTTGTTCATGATTTTTAATAATTATTAACCCTCACCACTCGGGAGCCAGGAGAAAGCAGGCAGCAAGGGACAGTGGCAGGTGATGAGGACACAGCGATGGGACGAGGACACAGGGACAGGACGTGCTTCCCTGTGGCTGGATGCCATGGATGGGAATGACCCCCCAGCTCCCTCTTTGCTGAGCCAGCAGGGAGCCGCGCTCCTGAGCCACACATGTGAGCAGAGCATGCAAAGAGGGGGAGGGCTAGGGGGGCTACTGTCCCCCTAGGCTAGGGAGCACCCCTGGGGCTAACCCTCAGGGCACAGGCACTGGTGTCTGGATCCCCCCAGCAGGGGAACGTAGGGGGCAGGACTCCAAGCAGGCACTTCTGGGAAGACTGATTGGCTGAGAGGGCAGGCATGGGAAATTCAAACCACGGCCTTTAAAAGCCATGCTTTGACGCAGCTCCCAGCATTTGGGGCCAGGAGCCGGGCACACCTGGGTCTCCGAACCCATGTGTGCCCCCTCACCTGATCGGATGCAGCAGTGGCGGCGGTGGTGGCAGTGGAGGCGGCAGCAGAGGCAGCAGTGGGAGGCAGCATCAGCTGATCCCCCTCAGGTAAGTGGGGGAGGAGGAAACCGGTGCATCAGAGCCTGATCCGGTGGGGTAGCCCCCTGGGTACCTCTTTGTTGAGCCAGCAGGGAGCCGTGCTCCCAAGCCACATGCGGGAACAGAGCGCGCTGACATTTGCACCAGAGTTCACGCAGGCGAGCAAGCAAGAAGGGCCAAGCAGGAGACTCCAACAAGGGCAGGGCGAAATCACCACACAGAAATATAAATAAATAGCAATATATAATGGCGTGGATGTGGAGTGCTGCTAGGGCCCCTGCCAGGGGGCGCCACCTACCCGGGGCTTGTCTGTGGCTTCCACCCAGAAAGAGGCCATGTCGGGGCTAGGGTCCCCCCCCGCCCCCCCGCCC
>NW_005843898.1:8786-10990 GCF_000455745.1 Alligator sinensis | reverse complement strand
TTAAGCGGAGCTGAGCCTGGAAAACTGTCCAGCCTACACCACGACCATCTTTGGTGTAAGTAAACAATCTTTTAATCAACCATTATGCGTCCGTAACTAATTCTAGCTTGCCACCGGTCTTCTTCGACCCCGCGTGCCCGGGCTGCTGGCCACAGCCCGCGTGCACAAAGTCGGGCCGCGGATCGCCCCTCCTGACTCACGCTTGGCGGCGGGATTATGGAGACGAGGATGGGATCAGGAGAGAACACGCTAGAGCTAGAGTCGGTTCAGAACTGCCCTTGGAGCGATAACCAACGCCAAGTGAAAAGCTTTGGGGAACTGGGAGTGCATATCGCTTACCACCAGGCGGGCGGAACGGGTGAAAGATTTGTGAGCGGACGTCTGTCGCTAAAGGGAGAAGAGGGAGTCTCCGAAGACGGAGCCCCGAGAGAGAGGGAAGTGTATTTGCTCCCCGCGGCATTCGGGTGTATAATGAGAGATGAGCGGGTCCTGTTCGGGCCCCTCGATACTGTGTCCCTCGCCGGACCCAACCCGGTGGGCGAAACGAACCCGACTTTCACCCGGGAGCGTGCCTGGTGCCTACGATATACTCGGGAGAGTGAGGGACCGGAGCCGTTCTGCCGGTTCCCTCCCCTCATGGCGGCTAGATTAAGGGGTCGCGAGCTACCATCCGAGCTCCGCGAAGACTTGGAAGCAGAGGAACGAGCCGCAGATGAGAGAGTGGCCTTGCGGTACGACAAGGGGGGAGAACGTAGTGCAACTTTTCGTACTGTAATGAATCTAATGCAAAAGAATTTAAGTTTGAAAACCCAGCTGCAGATGGCGATCCAGGCGGTCAAAGAAGCGGCTGAGAGAAAGGGACCTGAAACGCTGGTCCAAGATGGTGCCGAGCAAGAGGGAGACCACGTGGAAGAACCGGAAAAGAAGGTTGGAGCTTCTGAAGATCCCGCGAGAGTTCGGTCGGCGACTCCGCCCATCAACGCAGCGTCGTCGCCGGCAACCCCGCCTAGCGACACGGCGACGTCCCTACCGACCACGCCTTCCTGTCGATGGAGGAGGGAGTCAAGCGGAGGCCCTCCTGCCTGGGGCGGTGACAGCAGCGGGGCCTCCCGCGGCGGCAGTTCAGCCTATAACAACATCAACTCCCGAAAAGCGGCTTGCCCTACAGCCACGGTCAACCAGGCAGCTGATGAGCGAGATGTTGTCACCAATCGCATTCGTGCTTGGACGGAATTACAACAGCTATACAAAGAATCTGAGATGGAATCTGACGAAGCTACAGTTTCATGGCTGGATCTCATGGCCATGGAATTTAAACGTGATTAGTAAATCACCTTCTTTGTCAATTACCAAGACTGCGTATTCTGATGGAGCCAAGATTGTCTCTTGATCGGGACTGTCAGCACCCGACCAGACCTCAAGGCACCAGACGTCGTGGATCCGATCTTCCCCCACTGCCACTGAGAACCCTAGAGGAGCGATACATGTTTGGATTTCTCCTACAGCGTTCCGGACTTAACAAGCGGCAGCTTCGGATTTTAGGGGACGCAGGCAAATGGCAGTTGGCTTATGAGTTAGGTTTTCGTTATTTAGAAGAGCCAGATGATGAATCCTCAACGATTTCATCCAATTGATCCATGAAAATTGTTTAAGTTTGTTGAATAAGATCATTAATCTGGCTTTTTTTGAGAGTTTTCTGTTTACAGATCCGAGATTCAGAGCGTGTGGAAAAGAGGAGCCCTGAGATGGATAACATCACCGAGAGAAGTGAGGGCCTGACGTGCGACTTCGCCATGACACCCACTGAAGCCCTGATCGTGCAATTTTGTTATGAATCAGATTATGTATTTGTGTTGATTGTTGTTTCTTGATTGTTATGTAACTTAATCCCAGGGCAGCGAATTTTATGTTCGTTGATTTGTTTGTTTGCTTATCTGCTCGTTTGACGACTCACGACAAGATTCTAGATCCCTAGGAGAGTATAGCATAATTACCTCTGCTCTCAGCAAGGGGGGATGTCACAACCCAAAGTTGTGGTTTTTGTGTGTGCGCGCTTCGGCACCGCTAAATTATTGTTCCCGCCCAAATTGTAGCTTTCTTTGCACGGTAGAGTTCTCTGCTGCGGGAGAGAACTCTGGTGCAACGAGGGATTTCCCGCCAATTTGCAGCTTCTTTGCAGGGTGCATTTCTTTTGCATCCTAGTG
>NW_005843898.1:599-7928 GCF_000455745.1 Alligator sinensis | reverse complement strand
GGGAGGTGCCCTCCACAGCAGAGTGGCAGATTGCCCCCTCCAGAACCAGGGCTGCTCGCACCAGAGCCGTACCAGTTCCTCCAGTCTGGCTGGAGAACAGGTATGAGGCCCTGGTGACACTGCAGGAAAAGGAAGGAGAGGAGGAAGTCTCCAGAGAGGAGTCAACTCCACACTCTCCACACTCTGAGCAGGCTGAAGGAGCCAAGCAGACCCGAAGGAAGACATATCAAGTGATCATCATAGGTACTCCATCTTGAGAGGTACAGAGGGTCCCATCTGTCTCCATAACCCCTCGACACGCAAGGTCTACTGCCTTCCTGGAGCAAAGATTCAGGATGTGACAGGGATGATCCAGGCCATGATCCAGCCCACTGATTACTACCCTATGCTCCTAAAACATGTGGGCACTAATGATGCAGCTAGGAGAAGCCCTGATCACCTAATGATGGACTACCATGCTTTGGGGGGCATGATGAAGGAGATAGGGGTACAGGTGGTATTCTCCTCTGTCCTACCAGTGAGCGGATGTGGAAGATGACACGAGACCTGCATCAGAAAGGTCAACTTGTGGCTTTGGGAATAGTTTCTCGAGGCAGGCTGCAGCTTCCTAGACCTCAACCCACACATCAGGATGAAAGACTTGCTTGGGTGGGATGGGCTTCACCTTTCCGCCAAAGGTAAGCTTGTGTTCTCTTCTAGGTTGATTGATCTCCTCTGGTGGGCTTTAAACTAGGCTCATCGGGGGAAGGGCAAGATGAGGGCGGAGGAAGCCTTGGACCACTAAACCAAGCGTCACCCACAAGAACAGCCCAGCTTAGACTGATGACGAGAAGAACAAATACCCAGGTAAGTAACAGGGGCCCAGATAGTCTTGGGATTAGGGGAGCAGTGCATGCATCTTCAGCAGGCCTCAAGTGCCGCTACACTCAGCAGGATTTAGATGACATAATATTTAAAGAACGTTAAAATCAAAGATGTGAAGGTATTTTACAGCCCGCAACACCTTTTGCTACATTGATGTGTTACCAGAGTTTATAAAGAACTACAGCCACAGTTTTCACAGAACTAGCCGCACCAGGCCTGTTGACGTGAACTTCTCATACTCTCCACGGGTGTGGAAAGTCCTGTATGGGGACTACTTCAAAATAAAACCAGCAGCACCCGTGTTTAGAAAAGGAGACCACGTGAGGGTGTCTAGGACCAAAGGGAGGTGTGAAAAAGGTTATGAACAAACATTCACTGATGAGATTTTCATAGTGGATGAAGTCCTTAGACGCGTGCAGACGCCTGTATACTGCCTAAAAGATTACAAAGACAAACCTATCGAGGGTTCTTTCTACCCTGAAGAACTACAAAAAGTGAACCCCAAACAGGACAGAGTTTACAAGGTTGAAAAAGTTTGAGCAATGGAAGGAAAGGCGCCTGCTGGGCGCCCAGTGCAGGGGGCTATCTGTCTTGTGTCCTTAAAGACAGCTTTAATGGTCATCTTCCTCTTATAAAACTTTTCTAAAAAGGTTACATGAATATATTGTCTCATATAGTATATAATTAGAAGTTATAATCCCTATCCCATGAGGGATAAGGCCGCAGGAGGTCTTAGCTTCCTCTTATCTAAGGAATTTCTCTCTCCCTCCTGAGCCTCTCCAGTTTGTAACATATAGGGGTACCTCAGTTAGAAGAGCGAGATGTGTGATGGCGACTTTTACATCACTTTGCCCACCAACGCTTGCGCCAGCATTTTTCTGCAGAACACCAGCTCGAGCTTTACCATGAGGTTGGTTAAACCTCTGGATCTGCTGGGGACTGGGAGATAGGGTTAGCAGAAATACAATACCTGCACAGCTGGAACAACATCAACAAAGACACCCCTTTCAAAATCATTTCTGGGACTAAAAAATGGGGTTACATCCTGCCTTGGGGGTATTATACAACCATCACAGAGTTACTGGATCTTATGAACAATACAATTACCACCAATCCTGCTCCGCCCGAATTAGTTATGCACTATGACCAAGCGTTCGGGAAAGTGAGACTTAAATCCAAAGATAACTCTAATGGTTTTTATACGCATGGTGAGCTAACCTATATTTTGGGAATGCTACCCAGAGTCTCTGTTAAAAAACCTCCCTTCCCAGCTGATATTACCGGTGGGTTCAATTCATTGTATGTCTACACTGACGTTGTGGAACATCAGCTTGTCGGAGAGTTTTTGGTACCTTTGCTATTCTGCGTCCCTGTCCGTGGGAGCAACAACGAGTTTGTCACCATCACATATGAAAACCCGCATTATGTCCCCATCAGTCAGCACCGCATCGACACAATCAGCATTGAAATAAAGATGGATCAGAACAAACACATCTCATTTCACTTTGGTAAGGTGATCTTTAAGCTTCACCTACGCCCCCGGAAGATTTTGAAATTTTAAAATAAGTAAAAGTTCAATGGTGATGGTAAACAACTATGGGGACCCTAATTTGTACAGAAATTATTATAAAGCCCAGGCTGGGTATGGTCTTCCCGGATGTCATGGGGTGCCCGTGATGTACAGTGTTGGTGTGGGAGGCATATTTCACAGCCTCTTTAGAAAAGCCGTTCCACTTTTGAGAAGGGGTCTGGAGATTATTAAGCCCCATGCTAAAAATGCGGCACAAAACATAGCCAAATATGTGATCGGTCACATTTCCCGAGCTGTCCTAAATAAGGTGGTCAAGCCGGCAAAGCAGGAGGGGTCCGGCCTCATGTATACTCAAAGAAAGAGCCTTAAAAGAAAGAGACTCCGGATGTGCAGGACCTCCTCAACCCCTTAAAAAGAAGAGGGTAAGTCGACGGGGCCACCAGACAAGAAAAACCAACTTTAGTGAAACAGGCTATAAAGATGTTTGTGTTACCAGAGACCGCGTAATGCTCTTTGGCATGTTTGCAAGTCACGCAGGCTGCCTCATCATCAATAAAGTCGCAAGATGAACTTTCATAGGCGGGAAAAAAGAGGTAGCCAAAGAGTTCGTCGGGGTCTCTAACGATGCTGGTGTTGGGCAAGTTGGTTCTCTGACTGAATTTACCCAACAAAGAATTTAGAAACAATTTTGCTATTTGCCATTGTCCCAGGGGAGCTGGGATGCCGGAAGGCCCCTGGGGCAGCAAAGGGTCCCGCTTACCTCCTGCAGAGCCAGAAGAGCCGAGGGAGGCACACGCGCCGAGAACGCTGGCGCAGGTTATCAGCCGGGCATTTATCCAGCTGCGAGAGAGAGAGAGAGAGAGAGAGAGAGAGAGAGAGAGAGGCGCTCAGCCACACTGCCCAATGGGGTTAACTGTAGGGCTCAGCCGGTGGGAAAACCAGTGTCAGCACTGGTAGCAGGACCTGAAGAGGAGCTGGCAGGAGCCTGGTCAGCGTACCTGGTGAAGGAACCAGCTACAGCACCGGCAACAGAGCCGGAAGACGGGTCAACAGGGCCCCAGGCAGCCTAGCTGGGGAAGGAACCAACTGCAGCACCGGCAATAGAGATGGGGGAGGAGCTGACTGGATCCCCAGCCGCAGAGCTGGTGGAGGAAAGAGCAGCTTTGCAAGCGGCAGGAGCGGCGGAGGAGCCAGTCGCGTTGGAAGAGGGAGCACCGGTGAGGGAACCGCATGCACCGTACAGAGGGGAGCCAAGGGTAGAGAGGGTAACCACAGTGTGGGCTTTTGGAGTAGCAGAGAGCCCAGCCGCATCCCAGGGAAGGAGGGACCAGGTCAGCGTCCCTACTGGGGGGCATACCCGGTCTGAAGACCGCTGTTAAAGGCCAAGTGGACTGAGGCAAGAGAGGTTAAGGCAAGGACGGGTTAGAGGCCAGCATAGGAAGACCCTAAGGTGGCGATTGGCCGGGGTGTAGGGGAGGACGGAGCCCTGAGATTACCAGCCGAGGAACGCGCCGTCGCCGGGGGATACCCCAGGGGGAGACCCCCCACTGAAGGTACAATCAAAGTCGTGGCAGACGAGTTCAGGGGTCCTCCTGATACCAGCAGGGGTAACCTCCAGGGTGCACCCGCGAACCCAGGGCACACGAAACCTTGGGCCCAGGCAAAGGCAGCGCGGGAACACCTAGTCGAGCGGAGGCAGGTACAGCCACTTTGCAGGGTTGGCCTTGATATGGTCTGGGCGTAAGGTCACACCTTCTTTTTGCAAGAAATTGGCCACCTACCTCCCTTGTTTTTCTTGGTCGGTCGACCAGACGGGGTAGCCCAAGGCTTCCTGCTTCTGTCAGAGGTGCATTTTTATGTACCGTGAAAAAAAAGGTGCTAGATTTCTCAGCAAAATGCCAAAGTTCATAGATTTGAGCTACTCTGTACCCCTTGGTGATAGCTTTATTCAATTCTGTGTGCACCATGTGCCCAGGATGGCCCTCTCTTCATCAGTGTGGTCGTACTTTTGCTGTCTTGTTTTTGCGCAGGGGCAGCACAGCGTGAACATGAGTTTCCCATTCACCCTAGTGGGTAGCATGGGAAAAAAAAGGCTTCACAGTGTATACAGTTTCACCTTGGCTATTCCAAAATACCTCGACAGAGGTTGGAAATTGCCACGAATGATTTCAGGGTCTCCTGTTGGGTATTCCTTCATTTTGTTTATAAAGGGGTAAAGACTGGTAAAATCGTAATGGTGTATTTGTTTGCCGGGTTTAGTTTGGTAATATAGACAGATGGCATTAGTTCTCCCCCCAAAAAGAGCATCCCTAGGCACCAGTGGAGAAGGCAGCGGGGTTCTGCTTAAAAAATCTGCCAACTCCCCATCCGTTTCTAACAGAGCCCTCCACTCCTGCTCCCAAATGGTCCCAACGGTAAACCCCTCTCTCTTGAGATAGTCGGTCTTGTGCAATGCCTGGTAATTCAGAAACCCAAAGGTGGTCCCCGTCAACAGGTTCTGGTCTTTCTCATTGCAGCAAGTGACACAACTGTGGAAAAAGCATCCATTAAATTTGAATGCCATAGCTTCCCCATCAATGTTGGCATAGCTGTCAAAAAAATAGGGGCCTACCTGAAATTACCCACCTTGTAAGGCATGTCAAATTTGAATATTTTCTTTCTCTGAAATGTACATTAGCTACTGAATAGATGGGGTTGAAAACCTCTTTTTCTGTCTGTGATAGTTGTCCGCGGGGAGAAGTGCTATGGTCTGCGGTTCCACAAACACAAACCTGTACATGGCCATGCAGACGGAGGCCAGCGTGATGTATTGGAAAGGATCTATGCAGCCTACTCCATTTTGGAGTTCACCATCTACTTCCACTCGGTCTACCCATCGTGTCATATTCATAATCTCATCCCTGTAGAGGAAGCAGGCCTCTTTCAAAATTTTTACGTCCTGCTGGCAATAATAGGCCAGCTCCTTCTGCATGTCAAAGGCCTTACCGCGGTTATTCTGATACCATTCTAAAAACTGTCCTTTCTCACCGGACATCATATTTTCAACGCCGTAGTACTCCACCTTTGGGAGAGGCCCCACATAATTTTGGTTTTCTGCCGTGTTAAAAAAATGTTGGAAATAACCTTTGCATCCTTCAAGCCCATCGCCTGTGGAAGCCTGCTAAGTTTCATTGGCAAAAAGTTTAAAGTATCTACGAAACTGATACCTAGCCTGGTCACTTCAATGCACATGAGTTTACCGCCCTGAGTGATTAGTTTCACACCCATTTTTTCCTTCAATAACTGGCTGACAGTGAAGTACCCGTTGTAGCCTTTGGCGTTGTGAGCTATGAAGGTATAGTCCTTGAACTTTTTATCCATAAAGACCTTAATAAAATCAGACAGACACTCTTTGCCCTTAAACTCCCAAGTGCTTTCCAACTTTTTGGGCTTAGCTTTACAAGCCTTTTTGAGGGGTTTTTCTGCGTCTTACTGAGGTTTTTTCCCCTGTCTTTAGCTCCATTGCAAAAATGTAGTTGGGGACATACATCCCCGTCTCCTGCACGCATTCAAAATCATAAAAAATGTACCCCTCGCTTTCTTCAGGCTCTTTAATCTGATGCATAAAGCACCAGTGTTTGTTTACATATGTGATTTTCCCATAGCACTGTTTGCACTGCCGCCCTTTGCACTTGTGCTTTTTGTCCACGTAAGATTTACACGCATCACACAAGGTTTTAGTCAGACATTCAATCCGATTTTCAGAGGCCAGGGCCATGTGCATTTGTAAGCACTTTTTGGGATGACAGAACAGCTTACGAATAGGGCACCGCTGTGTCCTGCCCATGTTTTCAGCGCAGTTTGGGCTCAGGCAAACACGACATCAGGATCTGCACGTGTGGCTAAGGCTGTACAACGTCTAACAAAGAAAGGAATAATTTCTCATGCCAAACACCTTTTTCACATCCTAAATACCATAATAATGTTCACCATGCAGCAGAAGAAAACAGGTGTCGGGGTATCTGGGTGCATCCTGTGTTTTAAATAAACCCCACCCAATTTTTTCCTTATGCATCTCTATGTGAATGTTAACCTGATCAAGGTCTTCAAACAAAGGTACTTGATGGAGCATAACCTTTTGATATATAGACATGCCTAATTTCCGATGCAGTTCTTTGACACCATCTAGCAGTTTGACATCTCTGGCACCTTGTAACAGCCAACAGACTGCCTGCAAAGCACAGGTTAGTATCATAGGTATTCAAGTCAATTAAATACTTCCTCTTTTTAGTAATGATCTGGGACTAGGAGATAGAGCTTATAACTCTACGGCTTCCACCTCCCCGGCCTCTCACAATGACCACCACCAGCCAAAATGTCGAATCGAGCAATATTTCTCTCTGACCTTGTAACAGATTACTGAACCACTCTAAACACCGCTCTGGGGTCATCTTGTTTACATTGATAGCTCGAGAGTATAAACAGCTTGCCATGCTATCTGCCTGAATGTGTAACTGGGCATAGTCACTGCCTGTGAATCTCTGGCGGAGTTCTTCTACAATTTCTTCCATCCCTCGGCTTATGGCTTCATATGCCACGTGTAACGGCACATGCTCCAGCTTCACAAAACAGAACTCCTCGGTGTACCTCGTGCCTCCAAACCTGGCTACAAACCACTCGTGCCTTCTCACCTGCACCATATCTACATCCAGTAAAACATCCTCTGCTGACTCAGGAGACCAGGGGTTAATTGAGGGGTCCTCTAAACTGTCTTCCACACCACATTCGTTATCCCAACCCTCTGACCCTTCAGGTCTCGGTGGTAGGGGAGGCCTGGGTGGTCTGGGAACATTTGAGGGGCCCTCTAAAGGGCTTCCTAAACCATAGTCACCATCTCCCCTCTCTGGCTCTGGGGGTCCTGCTGAAAGGTCAGGACTGGGAGGCTGGGGGACATT
>NW_005843898.1:0-257 GCF_000455745.1 Alligator sinensis | reverse complement strand
AAAGCACTCTGTGCACTCTTTCAGAGATGTATATGTCTGCCAACACCACTCCAAGCCCCCCTCTTTTATTCACAATAATCATGATCTTTCAAAAAAAGAGAAAGACCCTCCTCGTCCTGTAAATTGTGTGAGCAATCAGTCCTGGGTTTCTTATTCACGGGGTCCAGATCCACTGTTTTGGGGGGGTGAATCCTTGTCTTTTTACGCATCGTTTTCTGAGAGGAAGGTGGCTTGTTTTCCTCTGAGGAATCAGACCC
>NW_005843897.1:1591-31771 GCF_000455745.1 Alligator sinensis | reverse complement strand
GTCTGGGGGGGTCCCCACACTGCTCCACTCTCCCTCACACCCACACCCTGCACACCTGAGCTCTGCAGTCCTGCCACACCCTGGGCATGGGCTCCACGCTGCTGCTGGCCCCCACCTCTTGCTCTGCGCTCCTGCCCAGCTCCACCTCCCCCAGCCCCAGCCCCACCATTTCCCTACCTGGAGCGAGCGGGATGCCGGGGAAGCCAAGCAGGCACCCCGGTGGCTGCAGCAGTGGCAATAGCAACCCTGCCTGGAAGCTGTGGGCTGGCTGGGCTGGGCCCTTCTGCGCATCAGGGTGGGAGTGAGGTGTGCGGGCTGGGCAGGGTACAGTTAGTTGGTGGGCCCCCGTGAGCTAGATGGAAGTGCCTGGCTGGCTGTAGTTTGCCCGCCCCTGAATTAAAGTGAATTTATTTCTTGTGACCCTCTCCACTGTTTCTGCAACCCCATTTGGGGTCATGATCCACAGTTTGGGAACTGTTGTTCTAAGGGCTGCTTAGCACACTGTTACTCCACTTTTTGAAAAGCATGAGTAAGTAGAAGAATAAAGGCAATATTATCCCAAAATATGAAGAGTGCTATTAAGTCTAGCATATGAAATATGCTAGATTTAATAGGGACTCAGGCCCCCTCTAGTATGGAAATAAAATGAATAAAAGCCCCTTTCCATCTAGTGCAACAGCCTGCACAGCAATGGCAGCATAATTCAAAGTGAGCAAAGCTCACTTGGGATGACTTAGGTAAAGACATAATTTTCATAAATTGCCCCTCATTTGATCATTTCTATCAATTACATACTGGAAGTGCTGCATCACTTTTAGCCATTATTGTTGTGACCCTTGTAGGCCAGCAACTGAAAGCTTGGTTCTTGGCAGACATAACAGCCTACTTCTGTTGCAGTCAGTGGAGCTATGCTGATTGACACCGGGGAGGATCAGGTCCAATGGCTCTAGGGTCCCACTTTTGCCTCCTAATTTGACCTTCAGCTAGTTCCCTTGTCCCTCATATTACATTGTTTTTATAGGCTCAATTCAGCGAGGTAATGGGAGTTGAAGGTCTTTAGCTGTTTACAGAACTGAGCCCTAGATGCTACAAAGTGCAAATGTGTCCTCCAAGTTTTGACATCAGCATGGATCTTTTCCCTTTGTGTGTCAGCCTGAATTAAAGCCTTTTTTATTCTTTTATTGAGCAATTACTTCCTGTGTTACATAACTCATAAAAGAGCTATAATTCTGAGAGGTAAAATTGTGTTCCAGACGTACCCAGTAGCACAAAATAGCTAGAGGAAAGAAAGGCAAATGTTGAAAAGAGAGAGAGAAAAAATCCTTTAGAATATTTGTACTCTTGGAAAAAATCCACCTGAATTTCATGCTATACTTTTAAATCAATATTATTAACTTAATATGTTTTTTCCCACAATTTATGCAATAATATGTCTCTTCTAACTGTCTTAGAACTTTCTTATGCTCCTGGCTTTTGAAGTTATAAAAATTTGCTTTAAGTTTTGTTACAGATGCTTTTAAAAAAAACCCAACAAACTACAGGCCTTTTAGGAATGCTGGAAAATATTTTATTTGAAGTTCTGCTCTCACCTTCAAATGCTTACCTTGGCCAATGCTGCCCGCTTAATGAAATTCAGTAGATTCTACAACACTGGTTTTAATTTTTAAATACTACTTGGTAAGCTGGTAAGTCTTTTTGGTTCCCTTTTTATAATCCTTACTGTGACACGGCTGGAGGTGATATGGTTTTATTTCAGGTTTAATTTCAGTCTTGCAGTCATAGATAGGATCGGAGCAGGTGAAGTCGCAAAGAACTGTGTCAGTGACCAACCACCAGTGATCAGGACCCGGAGGCATGTGGTGGAAAGCAAAACTCTAGTCTGCGTGAATGAGGACTTTTTCTTTTAATGGATTGCAGGGTACCTCAGTCAAGCCAAGAACCTGGAAGACATTAAAGGTAAAAGTGATTGTCATGGACACTGACATTTTGAAAGGTTTTCTTTAATGGAACAGCTGCACTTTTAATCGTCAGGGGAAAGGGACAGGAAGTGTATAAGTATGAAGGTGACATGTTAAATATCCAGAAACAGCACTAATATGAGAGCACTTCTGAGTTCTTATTTGTTAAGTGTACTGGGAGGATGTGTAACTATGTAGTGATGGTTTCACTAAAAGTAAAGCAATGTCATCCTTGGAGGGAAATCAAATATCTTCTCATCCTCACACTTGCTCTTTGATCGTTGTCTTAGGTGACTGATTGCTGGGGCTCTTACATGTATTTAATGTTTCCGATGGTGTGTGCGCACTCCAAAGCAAAGGTATGATTGCAGATCCTGTAAACATATAGAAAGCTTTCAACCAGCTAGCTTGGGTGCTATTAGAAGTGTGGCTGCATTGGCATGGGCTACAGCTGTTGAATACTTACCCAGAATCTCTGGTTTGTTTGTGTGGTTGATACTGAAAGTCATGCTGCTGTTACTTGTAGCTGAGTTACCTAGTTTAAAACTAGCTCAGCTCTGTCTACATGATCTACAGCAGGGTTGTCTAATTGGCAGCTTGTGGGCCATGTGAGGCCTGGGCTGGGCTGGGCTGGGCTGGCCACCGCTCTCCCCATTGCTCTGCCTACTGCTGCAGGTAGTGCAGCATGGTTCAGCACTGGCGGCAGTGCCAGGGGAGCCCACAGCACAGTGCAGTGCTAGGGGAATACACAGCCAAGGAGGTGACGGGGGAGAGTCCCTGTCCAGCCATGCCTGTGGTGCAGCACTGGGTGGGGGAGTGGGGGCACTGGCCCACATGGTACCAGGGAAGCTTGCAGCTGTGGAAGTAAGAAGGGGTTTGGTTCCCGCATCGTACAGCCCCTGCTGCTAAGAAGTTGTACAACCCTGCTCTACAGTCTCAGCTCTAGATTGCAGTGTAGACAGACTCACATTGGCCCTCATAGTCACCAGGAAGGGTCCTG
Source organism: Alligator sinensis (assembly GCF_000455745.1). Lineage (NCBI taxonomy): Eukaryota > Metazoa > Chordata > Crocodylia > Alligatoridae > Alligator > Alligator sinensis. Next base: position 28,813 of record NW_005843897.1, on the reverse strand, counting down.
GCCATATTGTTTCAGGTGCGGTACAAGTACCATAGAACACACAGTCCTTCCTACAAAGATTGAGCAATCCCTTGTTTATAGGTTGTTTTAGGTGATGTTCCAGCATCTCAGCTTGACTTTTTTATGAGCGGTTTTCCAGGTTGGATTCTGTTCCATCTCTCTTTTGACTCCAGCCTTTTCATCCCTTATGCTAGACTACACTTCTCCTTTCCTCCATCTATCTATGGCCTTCACTGCCACGATATCTGAGCACTCCACAATCATCCACAGATTTTATCCTCACAATGACCCTTGGACATCCACCACCCTCATTTTAAAGACAGTGACCTGAAGCACAGAGTAGATGAAGCTACTTACCTAAGGTTACACAGGAAATTGATAGCGGAGGAACAGCTATGCCCTAGGCCAGGGGTAGGAAAAATGCGGCCCGGGGGGCTGGATGCAACCCGCCAGGCCAGTCTATCCAGCCCGTGGAGCCCCTAAAAAATTTAGAAAATTAATATTAATCTGCCCTGAGCTGCCTGTCACATGGCCCTTGATGGCTTGCTGAAACTCAGTAAGCGGCCCCCAGCCCAAAATAATTGCCCGCCCCTGCCCTAGGCTTTTGAGTCCTAGTTCCTAGCTCTGCCTCCCAGCCTATCCTCCCCACCCACCCTACATTGGTTTTCATGGTTCTTTAAAACCACCTCCACATCCACCTCTAATCTGAGATACCTCATCTTGGGCTTTGCAGCCCGCTTTCTGTGGGTATCTGAACCTTTCCATTAGAGAAGGCAGGGCAGGATGACACATTGACCTCACATTAACATGGTCTCTTTCTACTGGACAGTGGTACTGTATAGTAGACTTCTTCTTTATTCCCAGTTCAGGGGGTCACCGTGACATGAGCAGCATTGCTAGTTTTTCCTGTTGTACAATCATGATACAATATTTAGGGTTTTCCTTAAAGCCTCAACCCGTGGAGTCCTGTGAGAGTTCCAGGTTGCATTCAAAAGGGCTGTTTCTAGCCTTCACTGCTGTGGAGAAAAGTTTAAAGACATGAGCCTGAAAAGCACAGAAACAAGGAGTTGCAATTAGAAGGGACTTTTGTCTGCCTGCTCATTCTAGGAGATCACAGTGCTTCCCGCAGTCAGCTTTGCTGTATAGCAACATGTACACCTATGGTAGCATACTGTTGTTACAACAGTACAATAAGTAAATATTTTTGTTCCATTTGCCTGTGTGTACCAGATCCTTTGCGGGGGAGAAGATCATGTGATGGGGAGGGAGAAAAGTACATTTGTTTTTGTATTTCATGCTGAGACTCTAGTGTGATCACCCTCCCCCATTTTTGATTTCTCTGCATCCATTGCCCTATCAAAACCCAGCCAGTGACAGAGAAAATGTTTCTCCAAACTGTTAGTAAAGTGGCAGATATTAAAAAAAAATGAGTCCTGGTTGAAGAGTAGTCCCCATGATTTGTGGTTTCGTATGCTGAAAAGCAGGCCAAGGCTGTCTGATTTCATTTCTGTAAAAGAATGTGACTCCAGTTCCTTGCCAGTTTATACCATTCCCCAAGCCGGGCAATAGATAATTTCTCATGGTCCCAAAGCTTTCAACAATACTCCATTATGTTTCATGACTCATAAGTGGGCTGGTGCCCATGGAAAGCCATGTGTCTCAGTGCAAGCAGTACAGCTCCCTGCAGTATGTTTGAGCTGATTTCATAGCCTACAGACCTAGCACGGTTTATTATGCTCATGACTTGCTTACTGTTCTCATTGTTGCTAAGAATGTCTTGCAAGACTAGCGGAAATAAAATTAAAGGCCCTGATGCATTTCAGTGGGGAATTAAATGCACAATATACTGAGCATCAAGTGAGTGCAGAGGGAAACAACATCAAACAAAGGCTAGAATGGGAGTTAGGATCTAATAGCGCCTTGTGGTAAGCAACTGGTATAAACTGCAGAAGCAGCTGATAGATAACAAGTTATTAGCTGAACTTATATGGGCACAGTACTTATTGCTGGCTCATTTGTGTGTCTGGAGCTCCAGGGCAGTTGATCTTGCACATGTCCTTTGTATAAGGTTAGAATAAACTAAATAAAAAATGGTCATGATTATGATTTATGATCTTGGGTTTGATTCTGCAACCTTTACTCAGAGGAGCTGAAAGTATTGAAGCTAAACAGTACTTACACAGTTACAATTATTTATTAGTTGTTTGTGGCAGTCCTTACACTGTTGAGCAGTTTATAAACACTCACAAAGGCACAGTCCATACTTGTAGTCTTGAGCAATAATTGAAAGTTTATGGCCTTTTGTGTAGGGGCTGATCCCGCTTTCAATGAAGCCAGTGGTAAAACTCCTGTCTGAGCCTTTTTTTTTTCTTTTTGAGAGTAAGTGAGAGAGAATCTGTTTTCTGTTTTGTTGTTGGTACTTAGAGTTTTAATCCTATTTTGATTTGCTAGGTCTTATGTTTCAGCCTTTCAGCCAGTAGGCCACGTGATATATGAAAGGTCTGTTCCAGAGATTCTTGCATAGACTGAAAACTAACCCCCAACCTCAGTTTGGAGGTGTTCAATATGGCTACTGCTGTTAGAGTGCTACTGTTAGAGTGGCCGCATCATATGAAAATCATACTTTAAAAATTTAATCACCTGACACTATTATTACTGTACAAATTACAACTAGATTAGTAAGACTAATAGAATTTTTTTAATGCAATGTACTTTGCACTATGTGCTGTTTACTTTTCTTTTTGATTTTCTCTTGGTTTACACAATGAAAACAAACAAGTCCACTTCACTGACACAAGGCAATCAATTCACTTTGATGGTTTGTAGTCAGAGTCATGTTCAGGTTCTCGTGCTCTAGCATAATGCTATAATGTCTGGATTGCAAACTCTGTAGCATGAAAACTTATTTGTTTTAGAAAGACATTTACTTTTCTTTGGACTTATACACACACACATATGTATGTATGTGAGTGCATGATAGAAGTGTTTCCATTAGTCTTAGATTTTTAAAGTTTTTTTTTTAAATCTTGGTACCACATTTAAACCAAAAGTGCATAAATAAAGTGACTTAAAATACATATTCTCACTGCAATCGGTCTTAGTTACATAATTGCAGATTAACTATTAGCAAAAGGGCTCCTACGTTCACTTTCTGGTTTGTCCAATCATTAGCTACTGACGATATGTATTTATTTAAGAGGTCTGAGTATATTTTGTTCTAGCACAAGGAAGGTGCTTTCTTTAAATAGATCTGTTCCTTTAGCCGGGCTTCATATAGTTAATTATTTTTAAAGGCATCCCAGAAGTAATGTTAGAAATATGCTTTGATTTCTTGAATAATTACTGGTTATTTTTGGTTACTGGTTATTTGTACAGAAGACACAGATTCAAGTTTTAGGAAGCTTTAAGAATGTGTAGATCTGCTGTGGTCCTGCATGATTCATTATTAGCCTGCAGTTAATGATTATGTGGAAGCTATGTGACCCTGCTAACCACAACTACCCCAAACACAACATAATGTAGCCTTGATTGGCATCAGGTAATGGACAGGCTAATACGTTTGAGTACCACCTTCGGGAGGAATTGAAATTGATTCATTAGCTCAGGTTTCCTGGAGCTTGGTCAACACTTTGTCTCCGGTCAATTTTAAGTCGGTTATAGTTTGGGAGATAGACCAGGCCTCAGTGGTTGCAGTGTATAGAGGACAGGATGCTTAACTGCTGGGCATTGCTGGAAATTCTCCTTTAGTTCAAATGGATGAAGCTGATGCTTTCATGATAGAAGGACCTTTCTCCAGTTCTGAAGAAAAGGATCACAGTAGCTAGGTCTGACAGAAAGCCTAGCAGAAAACTGTGCAACCTCAAAACTCCTTCTCAGAGGAGATTCCTCAGAGTCTCAGCAATTGCTGAGGGAGATGGAGAAGCAGGTCAATCACACCTGAGTTCAGGCATACGAGAGGGGGAATGTTTCCAGTGCTGTAGCTAAGCACAAAGGGAGTGGATGTACAGCGACTCTGAACTTGTGCTGCAGAGATCATTGACTTAATGCTTGTGATCTTTTGCTAGTTCTGGAGTGGGTTGCCCATTTCTCCGGTTTCTAAAACACAGGCTGTAGCAATCCTGTTTTGAACATTGTTCTAGTAAGTCTTTCAGCTGCTCTGGAGTTATCCTGGTAATTGGTCTTATGCTCTAGTGTAGGGCTGTCCAGCTGGTGGCCCCCAGGTCACATGCAGTCTGCAAGGGGTTAATCTTGCAGCCCCCCCCCCCCCCCTTGGTACCACCACCCTTATTGCTCTGGCTGCTGCTGCTGCAGCCAGGGTCTCCAGGCTATGGGTCTCCAGCTGCAGCTTTGTGTGTGCAACGGTAGTGGGGGAGCTTGCAGCCAGGAGAGGTGAACAGGGCTCTGGCCCCCGCTGATATGGTCCCCAGCTCCTCAGAAGTTAGAGAGCTCTGCTCTAGTTTCTGGCCAGATCTTCCAGCTACCAGATGCCAAAGGGAATGGACTCTTGGGAGGGAAGAGCATTTAGTCTTTAGTCTCTCCTATGGCCGTACCAGACTGAGCTCTCCACAACTTGTTTTGCGTCAGTCTTCGAAGAGCTGTTTAATGACAAGCACCTAATTTGTTACTACTTAGCTGGGTCAGATCTGATAGCATAATTTGCTAGTGCCTCAGTACAATTAGTTAGAGCCTATATAATAGGGTATAAGGTATATGAAAAATTACCTTGATGGGTAGATACAGATAATCATCCAGATGCTCATCTGTGCGCTTGTATATAGCTCAATGGTCTCAGGTCACAAAGATTTCTGCTGGCTGAGGGTCTGGCAGTATATTTATGCAGTATAATGAAAATGTAAATTTCTACATGAATACCACTATTACTACACCCCACAACAGAGCCATCAGCATCCCAGGATCTGACAGCTGCACCTCCAGAAATGTAATATATCTCATCCAATGCACCAAATGCCCTGATGGAAGATATGTAGGAGAGACCAGACAACAATTGCACACCAGAATGAAAGCACACCGGAAATCCATCAAAGACAGAAACACCCAATTACTGGTGGGGACACATTTCTCACAGGAGGGCCACTCTCTCTCCCATCTCTCAGTCCTGCTCCTCAAGGGAAACTTACACAACACTTCCCAGAGACGAGCCTATGAGCTCCATTTCATCAACCTCCTGGATACTAGAGATCAGGGACTAAACATAGACACTGGATTTTTGATACATTACAATCTGCCTGGCACCTGACTCCCCAGCCCAGCCCAGCCCCTGGCTTCTTTACTTTTCATTCCATCCAGGAAGAGCACACACCCACTGCTGCAGCTTCTTTAGCCTGACGAAGGGTTTTTGAACCCGAAAGCTTGCTTAATAACTGTTCGCCAACCATTTGGGTTGGTCTAATAAAAGATATCAAATTCACCCAAGGAACCTTGTCTGCCTATATCCTTAGACCAACACAGCTACAACCTAAACCCCTGCTACATGCATACTGTGCATTGTAAGAGGTAACAGATATTAAAATCAGGGCAAGCAGAGGTTTTTAGAGGGTTTGGGACTTTGAGAATTCACAACTATGTGAGCATAAAGGGAGGACATTACATGTACAAATGGTTCATTAGATGCATTGCCATGTTTTTCCCTGATATTAATGTGTCATCTTGGTGCTTGTACATGTGAGCTTGCATAAAAAATCCACGTGTACAACTGCTTGTTTCCCCCTTTTCCCCCACACTTTTATATTCAGATACAAGTAATCTGAATATGCAACAAAGTATTTATTTGTTCTGACTGCTAGTACCACTGTGGCAATAAACTAATGTATTGATTTTTCCAGTGTTTTCCTGGAAAACCATTGATATGGGATATGGGCATCTTTGACTAGAATGATGCTGCTGGCTAAAAAACTGAATACCTTTTATGCTTAATGTGAAAAATTTAGAAGACCGTTGAAGAGTCTTGCTCTCTTGTTAAAGCTGCAGCATCCCATGATTTTAGGGCTTGTCTTTGGCACATGGGAGGTTTTGGATGACTGCTTTGCAAAACTCCCACCAGCATCTCTGGGAACAGACACAAAATCTATTTTCCCATTCTTGATTATAATGGCTGGGAATGCTTCAGTCAAGGTATATTGACTACTTTCACCAACAAATAGCTACTCTTTTCTTCCTGAGCAGGTAGAAAAGTAAAACTTTGTAAGGCTTTGTATGGTTTAGTGAGATTTTTTTAAATGTGTCTAAAACAAATTATAAATTATTGTTGTTACATTTTCAAGTTGATGAGCAATCACTTGAATCCTGCCCAGGAAACTTATTTCTGAGTTTAGATTTGAATTCTAGAATAGCACAAAGGTAATATTTAAGCCTTGCTTTTAATAGGATTTTTCTGAAAAGCTCTTTGCTGTTACAGCTACCAGTGATGCTGTGCTGGTGAGGCACCATTGTAACTGGGGGACTGGAAAAGGCTGGTTTTTGCCATTGTGCCCACTAGATTTGCTCTGAACAGGTGTATGCCTTCTCTATGCTCAAGAGATGCATTGGTTTAACCAACCCTTTTCAAAACTGGTTTAGTTAACTGGTGCAGTCCCTGAATATGGGTCTCTCAAATCATAGTTTCATAGTAGGTAGGGGCGGCAGGGACCTGAACAGATCATCAAGTCCAGCCCCCTGCCATGGCAGGAAAAAGTACTTGGGGTCAAACGAGCCCAGCAAGGTATTCATCTAGCCTCCTCTTAAAGACCCCCAGGGTAGGAGCCAGCTCTTGGAAGTTGGTTCCAGATCCTAGCCGCCCTGACAGTGAAGTAGTGCCTCCTGATATCTAGCCTGAAACTACCCTCTGCTAGCTTGTGGCCGTTATTTCTTGTCACTCCTGGGAGTGCTCAGGGGAACAGGGACTTCCCCAGTGCCTGCTGGTCCCCTCTGACTAGTTTGTAACAGGTCACTAGATCCCCACTCAGCCTTCTCTTGTGGAGGCTGAACAGGTTCAGGTCCCTCAGCCTCTCCTCATAGGGCCTGCCCTGCTGCCCCCTAATCATGTGGGTGACCCTCCTTTGGACCTTCTCCATGCTGTCCACATCCCTCCTGAAGTGCGGCGCCCAGAACTGGATGCAGTACTCCAACTGCGGCCTGACCAATGCCGCATAGAGGGGGAGGATCACCTCCTTGGACCTGCTTGAGATGTATCTGTGGATGCATGACAAGGTGAGGTTGGCCTTTCTGACCGTGTCCCCACACTGTCGGCTCATGTTCATTTTGGCATCAATAATGGTGCGAAGATCCCTTTCTGTCTCTGCACTGACAAGGAGGGAGTTCTCCAGTCTGTAGGTATGCTGCTGGTTCTTCCTCCCCAGGTGCAGCACCTTGCACTTGTCAGTGTTGAAACCCATCCTGTTCTCATCCACCCACCCCTGTAACCTGTCTAGGTCCAATTGCAGCCTATTCCTCCCTTCTAGCATGCCCCTATCCCCCCACATCTTAGTGTCGTCTGTGAATTTGAACAGGGTGCTTTTTACCCCCTCATCCAAGTCGCTGATGAAGATGTTGAACAGTGCGGGCCCGAGGACCGAGCCCTGGGGGACCCCACTGCCCACATCCCTCCAGGTTGAAAATGACCCGTCCATCACCACTCTCTGGGTGCGGCCCTCCAGCCAGTTAGTGACCCATTTGACTGTGTAGGTATCAACGCCACAGTCCCCTAGTTTTTTAATGAGAATGGGGCGAGAGACAGTGTCAAAGGCCTTCCTAAAGTCCAGAAAGACTACATCCACTGGTCACAGAAGGCCACCAGGTCACAGAAGGCCACCAGGTTGGTCTGACAGGACCTGCCTCTAATGAACCCATGCTGGGTGCCCCAAAGCATAATCTCTCCTGCTGGTCCCTCGTGGACATGTGCCAGGATAATTCTCTCAAAAAGCTTACCCAGGATCGAGGTAAGACTAATTGGCCTATAGTTCCCTGGGTCCTCCTTCCTCCCTTTTTTGAAAATGGGAACCACATTGGCCCTTTTCCAGTCCTCTGGCACCACACCAGAGCACCAGAAGTGCTCATAAAGCTGTGCCAGGGGTCCCGCAATGACCTCTGCTAATTCCCTCGGCACTCTGGGGTGGAGATCTTCAGGACCAGCTGATTTAAATACGTTCAGTCCCTCCAGAAGTTCCCTGACTAGATCCTCACTGACCCTAGGTCTGGGTGCGCCTCCCCTGGGGCCTGCAGGGGTCCCAGTGGGGGGGGATCCGATCCCTGCTCAGGAAAATGGAGGCAAAGACATTGTTAAACAGATTAGCTTTGTCATCTATTGTCAATTTGATCTCTCTTGTATAAATCTAACTTAAGGCAACATCAGCCACTCTAACTGTGTTCAGTGGCCAAATGAAGGGGTCATCCCTTTTTGTTAATTGGCCGGTTCTTGATTAGCTGTACTGATTTCAGCTAACTAAAAATAAGCCAGATGTAAAGTGATGGAAGAGTACATATAGAGCCGTCCCTTGGGTAGGGCGAATCGGGGCGACTGCCCCGGGCCCCATGCTTTGGGGAGGCCCCATGGAGCCGGGCGTTGACATGAAGGAGGAGCCATTGGCACATGCCTAGGGGTGCCAACGCTCTGCGCCACCGCTGCCACATGCTGCTTCCCTGCTCCACTGGCTTCACGTCTGGCTGCTCACCATGCTTCCCACCCTGCTCCATGCTGAAGATCGTGTGCCATCTGGGGCATGCGAGATCTGTGTGCGGGGCAAGAGCAGACCTTGGCCCCGGGTGCCAAATTTAATTGCTGCAGTACTGGCTCAGCCCCGCAGTGTAGAAGAAGCACAGAAACCCCCCACCACACTGGCGCTGGGGAGACCCCAGCCCATGCTTTGCCTTTGCAAGGGTCCCACAGTCCCGCACAGTGTTAAAGGGGCCCCACACAGGCTGATTTGCCCTGGGCCCTGAACCCCCCTAGGGTCGGCTCTGAGTACATATACAGGGGTTGCGTTCATCTGATTAGACTAATTTAAATGATTTAGTTATATCAGGGCACCTTTTCTGTATAGACAAGGGCTAAGGTAAGAGTGCTTAAAAGGCGATATCCTGTACTAGCACTTCCGCCATTATTCCCCCCCCAGAAAGCAAAACCTGTGATAGTGATAGTGAAAAGGGCTTCAGAGAAACCTAGTCATGTAGGAGCCTAAGTAAAATGCAAAATTCAGTGCCAAATACTTCTGAAGATGGTGCTGGGGAGCATCAGTTACTTAGACACTCCTGAAAATTTGGCTTCAAGCCATTATTCCCTGGTGACTGCAGGCTGTGTAGCTGTCCTGAGCAGCACAGTCCAGCTATCATCTCTGAGGCCTTGTCCGCCCTAAGGAGTATACCTGCTGCTGAGTGGGTGGCAGCCAGTAGACAGGCAAACCAGGGCAGTTAATCTGTACATACAGACGGGTGCCAATTTTATTACATACAATTTCAGCAACTGGGTACAGAATGCTGATTAGAAGAACTCAAGGATTACACGCTAAGGAGGATTTGGACAGGACGTGTGCTATCTCAGGCGGCATGCTCACACTGTTTCTCTGCATTATACTATTGCCCTGAGCTTCTCAACCTCTGATGATCCGTCTCCATTATCATGAAGCTGTCATGGAGGGGAAGAAACACGTGACTGTCACCTGACCCTGCTCCCCACCCCAGAATCAGCTGGAGCAATCCCTTTTTTTGGCCTGTTCTACTCCTGTGGAAGTAGGAGCTGCATCGGGGTGGAAGGAAATGGATCCAGAAAGGACAGAATAGCTGAACCATTATATTTTGGTTTAAAAACATTCAGTCACATTGTCAGTTGCCATAAATAGGCCTGGTTTTAAATAGCTGAGGGTCCAGCTCATCTATGCAAGCTCAATCTTTGCTCTTCCCTTCAACATTTATTTTTCCATCTGTGGGGGTGATTATTTTTAACATTATATTAGTGTTGTACTGATGCAGGGGAAATTGACTTTCATTTATCTCCTGGAGTCTTGAGGGAGATGAAGGTTAAAGGTCTTCCTCATCTTTAGATTTATTTGGCTCTCAGGGACTCTCATGGATCCATAACTTCTCCAGGTTCAGGGAACAGGCAGTTCTTGACTGTTTTTGGAAACCCATTTGTAGCAAGTACTTCATCATTTTGACTTTATGATACATGTGTTCAGAGAAATGGAGAGACCCCATTTTAATAGCTTCAAGCTGTTCTAGGTTGACCTACAGAGGTAGGTACTGGCAAAAGCTGCACATATTACTTCACTTACTGCTGTTCAAAGGACCTGGAGAGCTCAGAGGAAAACAGTGTTTTTCCTTGGAGGGGCCTTTTTTAGTGCAAGGGAAGGAGCCCATGAGTGTGTGGGCACATGTGTGTTTGCAACCCTCTCTCTTATGGTCATGCCAGAACGTGTAGCCCAAAGTGTCCAAGAGGGTGAAGGAAATAGTCTCCCAAAGAATTTCTCTGATTGGTGCCTTATGATGAGTAAGCTCCTTTTCTGCTTAGTCCATAACAATGGCGAGAATGCAGCAGTCAGCAGGATCGGGCGGTGAGTCTGCGAGCTGCTGTCAGTCTTTCCGTAACAAGGCTCTGAAGAACTGTTGGAGTGACAAACATGAGCCCTTCGAATGGCTCGGCTAAAAATAGGACACACTAAGTAACAGCAGATCCACTCAGTCTGTGGCATGTCTTTTCTATGATGCAACTTGTGCTGCAGACTGTGGATGAGGCTCCTGCAGCAGCCTTTTTTCCTCCCCACCACACAATATTTTCCCTTTGGGGATGTTGATTTCACCGTCATGGAGGTCTGTGCTGTCATAAGTAAAAAATCATTCCTGCCCAGACACAGTTTTCTCATTTATCTTCCCAGGGTGCTGTTCTCCCTCTGCAGGCTACAAGTGATGTCTGCTGAATTGCAGGGTGGTTATTTCTAGGGTAGAGTATAAGACCCCAGTTGTCATCTCTTTTTTACTAAGCAGAGGCCCAAACCACTGCCTTGGAGTCAAACCACCCAGACCTCAAGCTCTGGGAAAATGAGAATCCAGCCTGACCTGAAACCTTGCAAAAGCCCCTGTTCAAAGCCAAACTCCTGTCCATATTTTGTAGGTAGGGTCTTTCTTCTACTGCACACATCCAGCTTGGAGCAGGTACCTTTAAATGGGATTGTAAGAGTGAAAGAAAACGTGAGTAGCCAGTATGTACATCTTAGAGAAACATGCTGTTCACCGGAGAAAGACAATGGTAGTGTACTTCCAGGGGCTGGAAGTCCGGGGCTGTCTTCCAGATTCTGCCACAGAATCTCAATTAACCCTTATCTCAATGGCAATTTTTTTTACCTCCCTGACTCTCAGTTTCCCTATCCATAAACTAGGGCTAAACCTGATTATTTGTTAAACCCCAGGCACACTCATCCATCTCCCAGCAGTGGTGTAAGCATCAACTGATGTTTGCAATACTTTTTAAGATTTTGTGATGAAAGGAGTCATGGACAAGTAAAGTGTTAAACCATTTACAGGGCATGTCTCCTATGAAAAAGTAATTGAGTGGAAGACAGATGGATTTCAAGTAAGAGTAATTATTTAAGACAGACCTTGAAAGAGAATAGTTATATGCTGTGCTGTACTTATGAGGGATTTTATATTATATATTTAAAGAGGCCAGATTCCTTGATATTTGACACTGACAATATGCCAAGCTCTGTTTTTCCACTCTCCAAAGACAAGCCTACCCAGTTGCCTGTTAAGGATACTGGGTAACATATTCCAAAAGGCAATTTCCTATATTAGCAAGTACTATTATTAGTACTTCTTCTAGAGGGCAGTCAAACAATGTAGGCATATATTCCTACAGTATATGTTATTTCATTGCTCAGAGGTACATTTTTAGGGGAAACAGGGCAGTATGACTAGAGGCTACTTCTCCAAATTAGACCTGGGGCATGTCTATAATGCTTTGTAGTGTGCTATTTGTGGGGGGTGCTCAGCACTGCTCTCAGTCTTGGGCATGCTTACTGTGTGCACTTAGCACGTCTACATGGCAGCTAGCTTATTGCTTTTGACATTTGGCAGGTGCAGCAGGGGTGGGTGGCTGGAGGGGATTTTACTCTGCATGGTCGGAGGCTGTGTAGACATGTCCAGAGCATTCCTTCCCCTGCCTGTGTCTATCTTGACTATTTAGGTTGAGCTCTTTGGGGCAGGGAGTGCTAATCTGTGTTGGTGCAGTGCCCAACACAGTGAGGCCCCATAATTAATTATAATTAAGAATATCAGTGTTAATAGTGAGGGAACAATATTTGGCTCTCCTGGATTATACTTGGCTAGTGCTCTTCTCTGTCACAGGTGACACTAACAGACACGGGTCTAAATGTTACTGTCCATGGCATCCATGATACTGGCTTCCATAGTATTGTGATGGAGATTAGACCCTGTCAGCATAACTCTAGCATTGCCGCACTATAAAAAATGAGGCTGGCCAGTTGATTTTATGCTACTATTTTTTTAAATTGAAAGAGACAGTTTAAGAATTATTATTATTAAGAATTGTTTAATGGTCTGTTTAGAAAGCTGCAGGCCAAGTCACAAACTTGTAAAGGTGGGCGTGGGCAGGAATATTAGCAGAACAAAGTAGCTGCCTTAGTCAGCCAAGTAGACTTGTGCAAAGAGTCAAGATACCTGCGTAAGTGAAATGAAGAGTATTTCTCTCACCAATGACTCAATGCAGAAATCCAAGCAAAGAAGCTCACTCACCCTTCAGTACAAGAGCCCCTGAAGTTGGGCAGGTTCCAAGAAGTTCACATTCATTCTGTCCTGGCTGCCAGGAATTGAAACAAACATCTTAGGTGGCATGTGTGCCGTGCCAAATAACTTACCCGATGGGAAGCAGGACTTCTCCCTGCCACATGGAGAGGCAATGGATCAGGAGAAGATGCAAATCTGTCGATATTTTGGGAGATGTTTTTAAACAGAATGATGATGATATAAATACTGTTGTAGCAGTGGAGGAGATCTGGGGAAGCTAAATCCCAAATGCAAGAAGAGGGCATGGAAGCTAATTACAAAGGGGCGTGGGGAACTCAGCCATAAGCCAAGCTGGCAAAAATTCATGCCAGGAGAGGGGATTGTGAGTGACCCCTCGCTAATGTACCACTGCTTAAATGTTCTTCCAGTTCGCAGCTGTCTCATAGCAGAGAAGTGGTCCAGAGGCCAGAGTGCACAAGGGCACGCCACAATCAATCTCTGTCCAATGAACCTCTCCCCAGTGAAATCAACTCAGCTTTGTCATTCAGATGCCTTTTCCTTTGGTTCATTTATTAGAATAGCATGTTACTTCCCTTGGAGATTGTTCTAGTAAAAAGACTGAGTGTCTTGATAGGATTTTGGCTCTGTTCTGGTTTTGGTGAAAGTATGAAATGTCTTAGTCACATCTGTGTCTCACACTGAACCTTTGCAACATACAGTGCTGAATAGACAAATGTCATGTCAAATACCCCACTAAACATACTCCAAGGTTTTGTTTCCAAATACGCTAGCATTAGTTTAACAAATGGTGTATCTTTAGTCTCATTTACATAGATGCAACTCTGGGTGCACACTGTTAAAAATGGGTTAAGAGCAGCTTATCTCAGTGTAGATTAAATCAGTGCTTTACTTGCCTAAGCTAAATCAATATGAACCACTCTTAAACAAAGGTTGCATTGACCAAACAGTTTTTAAAGCAATTTAGTTAAGTTAGTAAAACTTTTGTATGTAGACAAGACTTATTGTTATAACTTTTTGGGTCAGAAGCCTGATAATATAACAAACAGCTATAAACACAAACATACCAACCCAAGGGAATCAAAGGGGATAATATTAGGAAAGATCAAGAAAAGAAACCCTTTCAACTGTGAGATCTATTACACTGTGGAATACTTTCCTAATGAAAATAATTCATTTCTTGAAACAATTACAATGAAGCTGGACAAAGCACTAGTACATACAGTGTTCAGAAAACACTGGTGTTGGCAGAGGTGGGGGAGAAGATGCCTTAATGGATCATTTTTATTGTTAACTTATTTGATTTGGTGAAACAACTTTTAGGTTTAGACTAGCTGGATTCCAAAATACAAGGTCACTTGAGAACCTAGCTCCTGTTTTTAGCCATTCAGCAAATTAGGAGCCTAAAGCCATACCTATATCACAAGCTTATTGTACTTAGTGTCCTCTGACACACTGAGCAGGCTGCCTGGTAAATTGAAAGCAGGGTGGTCGTAAGTCTATGTGGCACTGTGGGTGGACCTATTATCACTTGCAGCACTGTGAGGAGGTGCCCACACTGCTTTTGGGCCAGAAAGCAGCCCACTGTAATCAGCATGGCATGTTTGCAAGCACTGCTGAAATGCATAGTTATTTTCTGGTCCAAACATGGCCTACATTTCTTAGACCTTGAGCCATTTTTGAAAATGGGACTGAGGCTTCTAATTCATGTTACTGTACATTTTTCAAGGGATTCTTCAAGGAATTCAAGATATTCGAGATATTGACAATGGCTTGACTGATTTAGCGACTAGAAGCTGAAAGCTAAAGCTTTTCAAAACTGAACAGTGATTTTTGGATGTTGAGCTCACATCGTCTGAAAATCAGCATTCCTTGAAAGTGTCTCATGTTGGCTACTTAAAAAGTGAGGCCATAAAACTGCTTGAAAATTTTGACCTCAAAGTACATTTGAACATACATTTCTTCAACAGGTTTCAGCCCTTCATTTTCTGTTGGCTTTGATGGGAGTAGCCAAACCACCTTTCATGCCACTTTGAACACGTTCCTTAAGGTACAGGATTCCCTTTAGATTCTGAGCATGGCTAAAGGAATCACCCATCCTGCCAAAAGGTTATTCCAGCAATTACAGATGGGCCTGTAAAGATCAGCCAGGGGAGGGCGATGTTGAGCCATGGAAGGCCTTCTTCTGGCCTTCAGGGCTGCGGGTGCTGCCTTTTCCATAGAGCATTATTTTCTGGACATTTTTCTAAAGCAATAGTCTTTATTCAGTAAATGTCCTCCTTGTGCAGCTGACAGTGGACTGCTTTGGTTTACATGCTCCAATCCACTTCTTCAGCCCACGTATTGTTTTGTTTGTTCAGAGGCTGGGATATAATCCGTTGTATGTGGAGAATGGTGGGCCTACATTTGGATCTGGGTTTGAGCCTTGGGGTGTTGGGGACCAGGGATGTTTTGGACTCATCTGTGTAAAAAAAATAATGGAGTGTGTATAAGTATGTTCCTGTATGTGCATGAAACAATGTGCAAACCAGGTTACTCTCTCTCTTGTTCCTAGGTATCCAGCCAATCCCTAGTGAGTTTTTTTAGTTTCCTGTTAAATATTCATGACCTTTTCCCATTGCCTTTTTCTTTCTGGGTAGTTTAGAAATGTTGATCTTGGTCAGCATTTGATCTAGTCCAGTCCCTATTATATAGAGAGACTTTTCCTCTAAATGTCTGAAATCTATTCTGTAGCCACTACTGTGATTGAATATTTGCAAGGAAACAAGTACAAACATTAGCTATGAGACTAGGTATCACAAGGAAATCAAAATCTGTACATATTGTACATAAGTTGCATTTGCTTTTGAGAGAAGGGTGACCCTTGCTGTGCTCACTTGCATTGAAAGCAATGCCAATGAGAACATTATGAGACTGTTTCAGTACCAAGGCATTTTAATTATCACTCCTGAGGGGGTAGAGGGGAGGAGCCCCTTCATAATCCTTCCCTAGCCAGTGTGCTAGAAGGAACACTATGTTCTTCTGAATATATGGAAATATGTAAGCACAGGGGAAAACCTTTGCTTTCTGGGGCACAAAAAAGGCAGTGATGACTGGTTATAACATGCAGGTTTACGTGGGAAGTCCAGACCAGCTTGTTGGTCTGAGTTTATATGCACATGAAAGTACAAATGTGCTATTAAGATCCAGCAAGCACCAGTGGAAACCCAGTTCATCTCAGACAAGACTATACCAGAGTAACCCCAAACAGCATGTTAACTTTGATGGTGCCCACTGGAACTTGCACAAAGACAACATTAGCAGAGAGGCCATAAACAAACTGAGTAAAAGCTTGGCTAATCCCACACAGAAGAGCTACTAAAAATGGATTAGTGCCTTGAGTTTGCTCTGAGTCATCTTGCAGAAGTATATACAGTGTGTATTTGGCTCCCTAGGGCCAGGCAAATGATCCTTTTTATCAGTCAAACTCCCTTAAAAAGTACATCTGCAGAAATGAAGATATTAAAGGAAGCCCAATAAATACCGCTTCAGTTCTTGACCAGAAAAATGCCGTCCGCAACTTAGCCTGGTAGGTTTCCCAGAAATTTTCCCTTTTCATAAAACATCAGTATGAAACATTGCTTCCATCGATCAGACTCTTGGGCTGCAAGGGACAGATCGTTCAGAGCGATCCCCTTGCTGGCAGCAGAATAACTCCCATGTACTCAGGTGTAAGTCTGAGATCAGAATCCGGACACTAGGCTTCCAAAACGGCCACTGTAATAGTGAAACAGTGATGGTCCATAAACCAGCTGAAGAGCTGTTCATGGCTTTGGTTCAGGATACAGTTTAATCAACAATGCCTTCCCCCACCAAGCAATTCCATGTAGCGTGGGGAACTTGTGTGCTTGACTCAAGACTGTGTGGAATGGGATTTCCGTCACCTCCTCTGTGGTTGTTCACGCATGGAGCCACCTGTCTCTTTGGTGCCTTGCCATGGTGAAAAGGAACTTCTTTCACATATTCCCGAGAGAAGGAACAGGCTTGCGGGGGAGGGAAGGGGCAGGAAAAGGAGGGAGGTTTCTGACATTGGCAAATGAAAAAGGGAATGCATGTTGCAATAGCCCCAGAAGAGCCAGAATGGACTTAATGTTCCTAAAACTTTATGGTAATTTGCTGCAGGAATTTCCATCTTAACTAAAGATTTGATATTGATGCCCTTATTTGTATGACTTATACCTGCAAGTTCTGACCCTTATAGGACCCATGGTTGGATGTCTACAGGCAGTCTGCAGTCAACAAGGTAATGGCACACAAATTCCCAACAAGATGATATTTCTTTGAAGCCTCTTTTTAAAAACGATGAACAGGGCATAATGACTACATATAGCACCCAGTTCAGGGGTCTGGTGTAGGGGGGGGCTGAGAAGGGAGGTAGGGACTTTCAGCCACATTTACATTACCCTCAGCCTACCCATGGTTTGGCCCCAGGGATATGGTGAAGTAGCCTCAAGGTTGCTCTAACTTATGGTTGGTTGGTGAGGGAACTATGTTTCAGTGGCCTCCTCTTCTCTTTTCTACAGTGGGATAAAGCGGGGTTAAAGTATAGAGATACTGTTATGACCAGAATGGCTCAGAACAGATATTATGAGGACCTTTTCCTTCCACTGCCACAAGACCCATTCAGATCATCTTACCACCTCCAGTGTCTGTTGACCTGCATGTGAATTGTGGGTACAGAGCTCTGCTGAAAAAGAGGCAGTTTTTACTTATGTACCTAAATACATTTCTAGGTTTGAAAATATTTGCCTTAGAATATTATGAACATGTGAATTATTTGGCTGACAGTTAAAGGGAACAAATCTCATCCCTGAAATTGTTTGTGAATTGTCTTTTTAAGCGTTATTGTTTCTACTGCTAGAAGTCCCTTGTTGCTGTTGCTGCTCACTGTTGCTGCTCTGTGATAACAGGACTGAATGTTTTTGAAGAGTATCGGCAATTGTGACTGCAAGGTTCGCTGGTTCATGCATTGGTCCCTGGGCCCCCGAACAAATATGGGTGTTGGTAGGCAAAATGGCCATTCCCCAGGCTGGTGTGTGTAACACCCATTTGAATGAATGTTCATAAACAGCAGATAACAGAGGGCATGGACATGTTTGGAATTTGAGTGGTGTCCAACACTTGCAATATTTAATCAACTCTGGATGCCAGAGACTGCTCTGATTCCTCTTCATCAAGCTGGATGTTTGTAAGATTTGTTGTGCCAAATTCATCCCAGCAAGGCCAAAAGAGAGGAATCTCTGACCCCTCATGTGTTTGCTTCTGCCTCAGAGGGTTCAATCTTTCAAGGGCACCTCTGAAACTATCTGATCTGGCATCTGCTTGCTGGTATCTCCTAAAACAGCTGGATGCAGGTTTCGCCAGACCTGCTCATGAGTAAAGGGCTGGTCTTTTGCTGAGTCATTTTCTTTCCCCTTTCCAAAATTCAGCATGCTCTTTTAAGTGAATTTGCTGCTAACAAGCACTGGATTACAGCTCTGGAGACTGACATGCTCTGCGTGTCCTCTGAACAAGTAGTGCTCCAGGAACACTGGCTTCCCCTGCCTGTCTTGACTTGAAAGAACCACCTCTCTGGGTGTGAAGTTAGTTCAAGCCCCAGGCTCATTCAGTCCTTGTCCCAGACGCCCATTACAGGGGTGATGGGGAGGTGAAAGCTAATGCACAAGACAAGGTGTCAGGAGGTCTGGGTTCTGTTTCATGTCTTATCAAACGCTCATCATCTAGGACAGCAGTTCTTAACCTTTTGCACCTTACGTCCCACCACCATTTAGTCAAAAAACTCTGGTCCCACCACGATAAAAACAAAACCTCACTTTTTCCAAGAAGTGTATTCCTGCCTGCAGGCCCTCTACCTTTCTCAGGAATGCCACTTTTTTTGGATAAGTCCTACCTACACAACCTTCACGTCCTACCAGTGGGACGCGTCCCACTGATTGAGAAACACTGATCTAGGACACGTCCCTGTGCCTCACTGTCATGGAGAGATCTGTGATACTACTTTGCCTCACAGGGGGTATAGGGAGACTTAATGTTTGTTATACCCTTTGAATTCCTTTAGTGGAAAGTCCTGTAGCTCATAGTATTATGTCGTCACCTGTGTACCATAAATTTGGTCTTGAAACTGCCAGCACATTTCACCTAGGCCAACAAAATACCATGAGAAGATAAATATGACCTTGGTCCTACTTATACCAGCAGCCTAGTAGAGAGAGTTGTAGGCTTGGGACTGGTCTCTGTGTACGATTGCTGTGGTGGGCCATTAGTTGTGAGAGTTGTTCTGCCAACTCCTTCCTAGTACACTGCTTGTTGACCATTGCCAGTCCTTACTGGGAATACAGAATCTGTGTGGATGTTTTCTGAATCATACCACTGATGTCAATTTTGTACATACCTTACATGGTAAGAAAACTCTCTCCTCTGTCCATATTTAAGTGGTGCATGTAATTGCATTCTTGCTGTGGACTTGGCATATGTTTATGCAAATACCACTCATGCACAGAGGGATTTGCAACCCCAGCACGTGTTGCCTGGGGGAGTGTTCCCTGCAGCGCATTCGTCCCTTACTGGGAAATGAATCTTGAATGTCTTTTTGGATGGTTTGAGAAGAACACAGCAATGTAATCATTTGCAGTGAGAGCAAACACCAGATATTATAAGCAGCACTCTCTGGATGACTCAGGGACAAGAATTACAACATGCTGTCTAGTAAGAATTCTAAAGCTTTTCTAACTGAGATTTTCCATTTTATAACTTACCCAAAGCCAAGGGTTGACCTATTAGCCTGCATTATGGCTAGAGGAGCAGCCACAGAACTATGCAACCATGTAGTTTAATGTTAGTCTCAAAGCCAAGCTCAAATAGAGGTTGAAGATACAATTTGAATTAATGGTAACTGGATAATAGGAAGAGGCAATGTGGGAATGTTGGCTTTGGTAGCTTCAGTCTAGGCTCCTGGGAAAAGAAGTGAATTGTAGACCATAATGTTCCTGTCTTTTTTGGGTCAGAAAGCCCAGGATTCAACATTTGTAAGACAAAATGTCATCATGGCTAAGAGAGACATTGATTCAGAGATCTCTGTGTACTACAGTTCCAGCTGTTTTCTTGGTCTGCTGAAAAAATTGGGATTAAGAAAACTCATTTCGAGTGGAAAGGCAAATTTTTGGACTTTTTTTCAGAATTGACAAGTTGAAAGCATTTCAGATTAGCTAAAACAAAGCATTTTGCACAAGCCAACATTTTTTGTTTTATTTTTGAGTTCTTTTCAACTTTTTAAAATAAATGAAGCAAATTTAGGAAAAAAGCAGTGCTTTGAATTGATAAAAAGGTTCTGACTTTTAAAGAATTTTTTCCTCATTTTTTTCCAACTGAAACACTTCACCAGGATCAATACAAATTTGCAAAATGTTTTGGTCACCTTTAAGCTGCATTTTTTGGCCATAAAAGTGCCAGACAATTTTTCTCCCAGCTCTATTTAACAAACCTGCTATATTTGTATTGTACCTATCATCATAACATTTAGGCATTGTGTAGCTACCAGATAGTCTAAGCAATATCTAATCTATGGTAGTTAATAAGTCTCCCAACCTTCCTTTGATGCAGGCAAGTATTATTATCCCTACTTATATTTTTATAGATGAGGATATGGAGGCTCTAAAAATCAAGTGATTGACCCAAGGTCTCAAGCATATTAATTCATGAGCAAGCCAGTTACAGGATCCAGGCATGATGACTTCTGGTCACATTCCCAGTATACTAGACCAAGTTGTACACATCTGCTCACACATGCATGTGCATGTACGCACGGGCACACACACACACACACACACACACACACACACACACAGGCACAGTAAATTGTAGTGCTGTGCAATTACAAAGTTGACTTTGAACCCACTCAGAGATTAGGGGTGGAGATGATTGACCTGTTAATAGTGAACAATTTATAGGATCGGTCTAGTGTTTGCTCAACTAGGAGCTTACTCAGGGACTGGTCGCCTACCCCCACCTCCTTCCTGTGAGAAATGTCCACCTTCCTGTGATGTGTTTGGTGGCCGTGTTGGTCTGAGACAAAAAGAATTTCAGAACTCTAAAACCCTTGCTTCAAAGATCTGAGTTTTAGAGTTTTGCAATTCTTTTTGTCTCAGACCAACACAGCTAACAAATATATCCCTTAAACATGGAAGATGCCGAATTTTAGCCAATTTTGGAATTATAAACTTTATTGCTAAACAACTAAGAAAGATTTTTACACCTCCCTGCCTTTCTGCCATCTGACCACCACCAGGGAAGAAATCTTGCCTTATCTGCACATCAAAGAGCAAGTCACACAAAGGAACTCTCACGGACCCAGAGGAATAGACATCCACCTTCAGTTTCCTCTGTGCAAAATGAAGTTTATTTTCTACCTATTTTCTTAGTTGGTCTGAACCAAGAGTTTTAGAGTTTTGCAATTCTCCTTCCTGTGAGGAAGGCAGAAAACACTTTGAACTCAGTTTTACCAACCTGATCTGGGTCATGTCCTCACTTTCCACCATGGACTTTGTTATAGAAAGGGGTGGACATGAAAATGTCTTATCTGCCTGTGGATAGAGTGTCTCTAGTAGATAGGACAAATCAAATTTACTGCTGCTGTTAAGCCTGGCTGCCTGGCACTCTTCAAAGCTGGGGTAAATCTGAAGATTGCTATTAAAATCTAATTCTGCCTTCTTCCTTCCCCAGGACAGCTCACCATGGAATTAATGAGGCTTAGGTTCACTAGATAAATTATTTTTGTAAAACTCTCTTGTGTTACAGTTGAGCAGAATATTCTTCCCTTCCTCTCCTAAGGTATCATGTGACTTGTACGGTGTCTGTGCACCATGGAATAATGGTTTGATTTCATCCCAGACGTTGCTGATTATTTGTGGTGGGTGTGGAGATTCTTAAATACGAAAGATAGACACTTAATTCAGCTGCAAATCATGAGAGTCAAGGAACTGGAGGGGCTGGACATGTTTAAATCAGTAGGTCCAGATACAGGATCTTCACCCAAGGGTGCTGAGGGAATTGGTGGGGGTCATAGCAGGGCCCCTGGCATGGCTCTATGAGCGCGCATGGGGCACTGGCCAGGTACCAGAGGATTGGAAAAGGGCCAATGTGGTCCCCATTTACAAGAAGGGGAGAAAAGAGGACCTCAGCAATTATAGGCCAGTCAGTCTTACCTTGGTCCTTGGGAAGACCTTTGAGAAAATTATCAAGCAGCACATCTGCAAGGGTCCAGCGGGAGAGGTAATGCTCAGGGGCAACCAAGATGGATTGATTGTGGGCAGGTCCTGCCTGACTAACCTGGTTTCTTTTTATGATCAGGTCACAAAGCCCCTGGACAAGGGTGTCGGGGTGGATGTCATCTTCCTGGACTTTAAGAAGGCCTTTGACACAGTTTCCCACCACATTCTCTTAAAAAACTTGGTGACTGTGACATTGATGCCTACACAATCAGATGGGTGGCAAATTGGCTAGATGATTGCACCCATAGAGTGATGGTGGATGGGTCGTTTTTGACCTGGAGGGATGTGGGCAGTGGAGTCCCTCAGGGCTCGGTCCTGGGGCCTGTACTGTTCGACATCTTTATCAGCGATCTGGATGCGAGTGTGGAAAGCATGCTGTCCAAATTCTCTGATGACACCAAGTTGTGGGGCGAGGTGGACACGCTGGAGGGGAGGGACAGAATCCAGCTAGATCAAGCAGGTTCCAGAGGTGGGCAGATGAGAATAGGATGAAATTCAACACGGACAAGTGCAAAGTACTGCATCAGGGAGAAGGAACCAGCAACACACCTATAGGCTGGAGAACACCCTTCTTGTCAACACGGTGGCAGAAAGGGATCTTGGAGTCATTGTTGACTCCAGGATGAACATGAGCTGCCAATGTGAGCAAGCGGTCAGTAAGGCTAACCACACCTTGTCCTGCATCTACAGGTGCATCACAAGCAGATCCAGGGAGGTGATCCTTCCCCTCTATGCAGCATTGGTCAGGCCACAGTTGGAGTACTGCATCCAGTTCTGGGCCCCGCACTTCAAGAAGGATGTGGCTAGCATTGAGAGGGTCCAGAGGAGGGCCACTTGCATGGTCCAGGGGCAGTGGGTCAGGCCCTACAAAGAGGGGCTGAAGGGCCTGAATCTATTCAGCCTCCACAAGAGAAGGCTGAGAGGGGATCTGGTGGCTGTTTACAAACTCACCAGGGGGGACCAGTGGGAATTGGGGGAGGCTCTGTTCCCCTGGGCACCACCCGGGGTTACTAGGAATAACGGCCACAAATTGTTAGAGAGAAGGTTCAGGCTGCACATCAGCAGACATTATTTACACTTAGGGCTACCAGGCTCTGGAATGGGCTCTCAAGGGAGGTGGTACTCTCTCCTACCTTGGGGGTCTTCAAGAGGAGGCTGGACAGATATTTGGCTGGGGTGATATGATCCTGGCACCCGTTCCTGCCTGGGGCAAGGGGTTGGACCTGATGATCTGTTTAGGTCCCTTCCAACCCTAAGGACTATGATACTATGAAATGGGTAGAAAGACCCCATATCTGGTGGGAGGACCTGCATGGTAAACTGCCATGGCCCTGAGAGCCCACAACAGCTCTTATGTGTGTGCAGTGGAGAGATAGGCATAGAAGCTGAGCTTTGTATAGCATGTTCTACTCCAAAACTGGTTGAAGGACTGCTAGAAAATCCCCTCCTGCATGTTTTTTACCTAGCTGCAGAGCATGGCACAGGCATGCCGAGACATGAGAGGACTTTAGATCTTCCTCATGAGACATGCAGCCAAATGAGAGGGTGAGCAATGTGGAAGGGCACACTCTTGCCTAAAGAAGGTATTCTCAGGTCTTTCTGTCCTCTGCAGGGATAACTGCTAATGTTCCTTCTGGCAAAATGCTGATTCTCCTGTGTGGACTAGTGTAGCCATGGAGTCTAATCTTGAGGGGCTTGTGGCTAGGTCCCAGGAAGATCCCTCAGTCCCCTTGCTTGATTGACTTACAGGTATTTAGCAAGTTATTAGTCTGTCCCGGGGAGCCAATGGAGTTGAGCAAGTGCATTTAGCATTATTAGTATAAATTGAATATGGGGCCACCTGGCTTCTGGGTAGGTCATTGATAACTACAAATCCAGATGTGTCCAGATGGAAAGGTCCACTATGTTACTGCAGAAAGAAGCCACAGGCTATTTGAGATGGGTTAGAAGGCCCCTCAGGAGAGAAAACAATTCATACAAACTGCGTTAAAAAACTCAAGGTGAAAGAGCCACCTTGAGTAAACAAAGCCATGTGCCGTTTGTACTGTGCCCAAATTTAACTTTGTTTTGAGCTTAATTTTTAGAGCCAAAGAGGGCTCATCCGTTTTATTTACTTGTGTAACCTTATTGAGTGTTTGGATATATTTGCTGTTGACCTGGACTTTTGGACGGGCCTCTGCTGGAAATTATTTTTTACAGAAATTGTTTCCTTGCTTTCTAATGGAAGCAGAAATGTAACTGTTCTCAGAAGGGACAGCTGCTGTGATAAAGCAAATAATAATAAATGATGATAGTTGAAATATTGTTGTCAAACCATTTTTAAAGGAAAAAAAATGGCTTTAGGTCCAATGTGCACATGTTTGTTTTGGTCCAAATTCTGTAATTCTTTTATTAGTTCTTTTTAGGTCTTTGTTGCCTATTACAGCATTGAGAGGCTTTTATGTTGAATTCACTGGTACAAGATTGGGCCTAGGAAGGAAAAGAGTCAGTGCTTTTTACGTTTGCCCTTTAATTGTTATCAAGCATCCGCTATTTTCATCCTGATATGTGTCGACTTTGCATGGGTGTAGTTTCTATTCTGTAACCTGAAACTCCTCATTGTGATCCTTCCTAATTTAATGCACTTGGACCTCATTACAGTTTCAACTGCAGGAGGAGAATGCACGTAATCAAGGAAACTTCTGGCTTCTGATGGGAGAGAGAGAGGGGGTACTTGTGATCGTGGAAATGAAATAGGGATGCTGTGGACTTGTGACACCACACATACAACATAACTAATATTGTCCATGATTCATTGTGCACATATATACAGTGATGAGAAGGGTCCTCACCAGACATCCTCATTCTCCCCATCTTGGATTATGCATTTGATGCTGTTTCTAGGTCAATGAGTACCAGCAGGCCTAGAAACAGTTTTCCATTAACAAACCCTGCTGAGCCACTGGCAGAAGGGCTCCTCACTCAATAGCCAACTGCCTCACCTGATAGAAGACAGTTCTCAGTGGAAAACTGGGTTCTATCCCTGCTGATGTAATAGAGAACAGATCTGGAAGTAACTGGAACTGCCAAGAGTTTTTCACAGAGAAAGGAAGTGCAATGAGGAGGGAAAGGTAATGGAAGAATAAAGGAGTAAAGGGTAATCTAGATACTTTCATATCTTGAGGATAAACTTGTAAAATTTTCCAGGGCCTGGGGGGAGGAGGAGAGCTAAAAAGTGCCCCATGTATTCATAATGGAAAAATCAGCATCCTAGATTTACTGTTCTAGAAGTCCCATCCCCACCATGCTCTGGTTGATTTTACTTTTCTCTAAATGGTTTTGGGGCCATTGTTTGTGAGCATGTAGAGATGGGAAACAAACATATGAATACTACCCAGAAAGAGTTAACAAAGTAAATATCTCCACCACCGATTGCACCCTACCTGAGCACCAGCAAGCATGTCTTGATGGCTTTGTAGTTAGCTAAATTTTAGCTAATGAAATAAACCTTGCTGTTCTCTGTGAAGGTCACCAAAACATGCACTGGTTCACAACCAAGGCAGGGCTGTCCACAACTGGGGATCTTTCACTGAAAATACCCAGCTTTGAGTAACACATCCCCCAACTGCTCCACTATGAGGAGGAGGGTGGGCCAACATCTAAGGCAGTATGTCAGTGCATTTAGGGTCTTAGAAGAAACAAGTAGCACTGTAAATTGCATCCATGTGTAGCCAGAGTTGGCTTTTCTTCTGCAAGTTAAAAATGTTGTTTTGTTAATTACCAGCTCTGCAACCAGAACCTTGTACTAGATCTGGAAACCAAGCCATGCTGTTCTGCTTTGTACCTTACTATTAGCTGTAGTAAAGACAGGACCTTAACACTTCAGCTGGCAGGTCTGTTTATTATTCACAAGGTATGACAGAATGCAGCTTACTCTACCACAGCTGGCAGTTCTGGAGTCCTGACAGCAAGAGACTAGACTAGGGCCAAAGGAAGTGGTGCTGGATCTAGGTCAGGTTCAAAGGTGAATTAACAATGTGTACCTTTCTTTATAGGGTCAACCTTGAAGTTGCCCTCAGCCAACCCAAGCCCCATCTTATATCTTGCCATCCTTACTGAAGTTCTTCAAGGTGTGCGGCTTAGTTTCAAAGCTGAGACCTTCTAGCAATTGTTCTGCAACTATTTGGGTCTCTCTCTGGGGTTCTCTCTCTTTATGGGCCGTAAGCAATGGAAGTGAGGAAGTAAAGAGGAGGTAGTTGGGAACAGGGAGTTGTGGGATTGCTGCTGGAAATCTTCCTGTGATAAGAGGTGAGTGAGGTGGAATTAGCGTTATACCCAGAGTTTAGCAGAACTTCCAGCTGGGGATCAAGCAGCTGGGGATCAAGGTCAGGAGTCAAGTGAGATGAATGGTGGGTATGGGATTAAAGATGACCTTAATGCCTGCCCTCACTATCAGTTTAGAGAGAACCTAAATTTGGAATTAACAGTATTGAAAGAGTAACGTGAAGAGTTCCTTTTAGAATCCCTCCTACTAGAGGTGCACCGATACATCAGTCCAATATTGGATTGGCACTGATATAAAGAAAATTGACTGTATGCCCCACGCATACACGCAGTCGCAGCGCAACACATAGGCGGCGAGGAGCACAGCCTAGCAGCTTGGAGAGCTGCGTGCAGATGGTAAGTCTGTTTTGGTGGACGGGGAGGGAAGAGGCATGGCAGATCAAGGCCCCCCACAGTGAGGGAGGGAGTGGGGCTGGTGCAGGCGCTGCCCAGCCGGGGTGGGCACAGGATGGAGCCGCAGGTTGTCCGGGGGCATGGGGCAGTGGGGCAGCTCCCGCCACTGTGTGTATGGGGGGATGTGTGCCTCTGGATCTGCGTGGGGCAAGGTGGGATGCCACTGCGGACTGGGGCTAGGGCTGTGTGGGGCTCTTCCCAGCAGGGTTTGGGCCGCACTGCACTCGGGGTGGGTGCTGGCACTGGGAGGGGAGGTTGTGGGGACTACAGCAAATTTTAGGGTGGCTGCAGCCCCCTGTAGTCCCCTCCCAGTGCCACCCACACTGACTACAGCCCAGCCCAGCCCCTGCTAAGAAGAGCCCAGTGCAGCCCTGGCTCTAGGCCCAGCCCACAGAGGCAGCCCGTCCCATCCAGATCCAGGAGCACATGTCCCTCCAGGGTGTGCACAGCTGCG
>NW_005843897.1:0-1581 GCF_000455745.1 Alligator sinensis | reverse complement strand
GGACAGTCCCCTTGCAGCTTTGTCCTGTGCCCTACCTTACCCTGGCTGGGTAGCACTTGCCCCAGTCCCACTCCCTCCTTCACTGCAGTGGCCTTGATCTGCCTGCCCCATGCCCCTTCCTTTCCCCCTCATCTTCCACCACAACAGACTTACCAGCTGGACACTGCTCTTCAAGCTGCCGGGCTGCATATCAGAAATTGGATCGGTATTGGCCGATATGCTTCCTTAAAAATTGGCTATTGGTATCGGCCCCAAAAATCTCTATCTCCCACTATAGCAACACTCTAGGCAGATTAGCTATTTGGCGAAATCACCATTATTCTGTATCTAACTCCCATGAGAATGACAGGTCTAGTGAGATTTCACATCTCACTAGAGATTTGACCTAGACCCACAATTGCAGAGGCTGCTGGGAGCTAATTGACCCAGGGGGATGGAGTCTGGTGTGTATTAGGACTATGTGAAGCTTCAAGTGCTGATTTGATTTGGAGGAGATTCAGCCTGATTCGGTCGCTGAATCTGAATCTGAACCAAATCAGGAGACCAATTAAAAGGTCCGAATCAATTTGAAGCTCTCCGAATTGATTTGGAAAAGATTCAGAGAGCTTTGGCAGTTTGCGCAGTCCCTGCTCACTGCAGCAGGGGGCTGGACCCAGACTCCATGCTGGTAAGTAGGGGGTGGGGGAGGGAGGGCGCTAGGAGAGGTGAGGGGACCATGTGGGGACCCCTGCCAGGCCCCATCCTCTGCCTGCTCCTTCAGCCCCTCCAAGCGCCCCCTGATTCCCACCTGCTCTCCCAGTCCCCATCATGGCTGCCCCACCTGTTCTCCCAGCTCCCGGCTCTTTAAAAAAAAGCCCCCACTCATCAGCTGTTGCCAGGTGGGGGGGGTGATCCCTGTTGCCCCCCACCACCCAATGCCACATGGGGGGCTCTGCCATGAGCCCCCTGACCCCTGCGCACTCTCCCAGCTCCCCCCACCATGGCTGCCCTGACTGCCCCAGCCCCCGACCCTTTAAAAAAAAGAAAGCCTGCACTCACTGGCTGCTGGGACAATGAGGGGGATCCCTGCTGCCTCCCCGTTGTCCCACACTGCGTGGGGGGCTATGCCATGAGCTCCCTGACCCCTGCCTACTCTCTCAGCCCCCCCATGGCTGCCCACCTGCCCTAGCTCCCAGCCCTTTAAAAAAAAAGGCCTGACTCACCGGTTACTGCCTGGTGGGGGGCAATCCCCACTGCCCCGCACTGCATGGCGGGGCTCTACCATGAGCCCCTAGAAGCCCTGAGGCTGCCCTGCCCTAGCTCCCAGCCCTTTAAAAAAAAAGGCCTGACTCACCGGTTACTGCCTGGTGGGGGGCAATCCCCACTGCCCCGCACTGCATGGCGGGGCTCTACCATGAGCCCCTAGAAGCCCTGAGGCTGCTTTTTTTTTTAAAGGGCTGGGAGCTAGGGCAGGTGGGCAGCCATGAGGGGGCTGAAAGAGTAGGTAGGGGTCAGGGGGCTCATGGCATAGCCCCCCACTCAGTGTGGGACAACAGGGGGCAGCAGGGATCCCCCCCCCCCCCCTTTGCCCCACACCGCACG
>NW_005843896.1:31683-31888 GCF_000455745.1 Alligator sinensis | reverse complement strand
ATTGTTAGTTTGTTAGCTAGTTAGTTTCTTAATTCATTAGGTAGGTAGTTTGTTAGTTGAAAGGTTGTTTGTTAGTTCGTTAGATAGTTCAATAGTTAGTTAGTTATTTCATTAGTTGGTTAGTTAGTTGTTTGTTTGTTTCTTAGTTAGATTAGTAGTTCCTTAGGCATTAGTTAGGTAGTTAGGTTTAGTCCATCCTCCTATC
>NW_005843896.1:30115-31496 GCF_000455745.1 Alligator sinensis | reverse complement strand
TTTCCCTCCTTCAGTTCAGGGCTGTGTTCCTTTGTAGATGCTCCGGTGGGAGAAGCTGCCCCCCATGCGCCTGCGCTGCAGCAACCTGGGTGAGACCTGGGCACGTGCCCCACCATGGGAGCAAGAAGGGCTGGGCAGCACAAGAGTCCACAGGGCTGTGTGGCCTCCCCTCCTGGCAGGGTTTGGCTAGCAGGCTAAGCCCACGCTGTCCAAGGTGCATCTGCACAGCCCCCGCCCTGTGCCACCCCCCGCCCCCAGCTGTCACTCCCTTCTCTTCACCAGCAAGTTCCCTGGGGAAGGGTAACAGGACTGGACCCATGGGCTCCTCACGCTGGGCCAGGTCCTGGCCCTGCAGCCCCTGCCCATGCCCCAGCCCTGGGAGCCTTCCTCCTGGCAATGGCCCTGCTGCCCTCTGCTCCCTTGCAAGGTGGCGCTCATACGGGCTCTGGGATCCCCATCCTAAAAGTGGTGCTCAGTGCCACCCAGCCTGACGCTCAGCCCTCATGTCCTCTCAGCACCAGATGCCAGCCTGGGCACAGACGGATGGGCCAAAAGAAAACTGCCCCCCAGTAAGGGGTCCCCATCTGTCCCCTCCGTTGGACAAGTACACAAGAGGAGGGACCCTGCACCCGGTGAGTTTGGGACTGGCGTGAGCGGTGGAGGGACTTGCGTGGTTGCATGGAGAGGGGACAAGGTCCTGCTCCCCGGACGGACTCCCACCCAACCCCTGTGAAGGAAGGCCCTGCCCATGTGGCATGCAGGACTCCTGGCAGGTGCCCCCACGCGTTGTGGCCCAGGGGGGCTGGTCGCCCTGCAGCAGCGTGGGCCCAGCTGACGGGTGGCCCCTTGTCTCCCCGCAGGGCCAGGAGCAGTGCGGGTGACAAGCGAGGTGAGGGGCCAGACGTGGCTGCACCCCCCCGCTGCCATGAGTCTTTCCCCTGCCCAGGGAGTGGGACGGGCAGCTGTGATGGTGGGGGTCTCTATCCAGGTGCCGTGTGCCCCTCCCAGCCCCATTCAGGACATGGGACCCCGGGGGTCATTCTCTGTCTCCCACCAACTCCAGGGGCCCTCGAGGACTAAGGGAGGGTCGTGGGCTCATCCCCCAATCACAGGGACAGTCCTTCCCAAATACGAGTGTCTGGGGAGACCTGGAGCTGGGAGGTGGGGACTCACCTGGCACAGGTGGTAACAACCAGCCCCTGGGATCCCCGGGCCCAGCTCTAGGAACACTGCCCAGCCACGGGGCTCGGGGGGCCACCAACCCTGCATCACGGGGAGATGGGACCTTGCTGCCCAATGGAGCCCATCGCCCCAGACGTTCTTTCTTTCCCCAGGAGGACAAACCCCACGGCGGGGAACGCCATGAGCAGGGGAGCGGGGG
>NW_005843896.1:28087-30038 GCF_000455745.1 Alligator sinensis | reverse complement strand
CCCCACGGCGGGTACCGCCATGAGCAGGTGAGCGGGGCTGCGGGCTGTGAGGAGACCAAGTGCGCTGGCTGATGGCTGCACAGAGGTGTGGACCAGAGGGACAAGCCTGGGGCTGGGCTGTGGGATGGAGGGCAAAGGCAGGGACAGAGCGACAGATGGGGCAAGAGGTGGCTTCGTGCGCAGACAGACGGGCAGTGGCGTGAGGCCTCTCTAACCCACACGCTTTCGTTTCCTGCAGCTGGAGCTGAAGGCACTCCATCCCCCATACTCTGCCAGGTTGCCAGCACTGCGCTAGGGGCTTGCATTTTGTCCTCACTACCACTGTTTTTTCATTTGCAACAGCCTCCTGTGGAGGGGGTCGTGGAGGAGTGCCCGCTCGTTACTGTTGAAGCCAGCACCCAGGCAGAGGGCCCCTGCCACGAGCACGCCAGTACCAGACCAGGGTCCTCTGCCTGGCCAATACGGGCTGCCAGGGGGAACCCCTGGCAAGGACAGCAGTGAGCACACAAACAGAGGCTCGCCACTGTCCAAAAGGACTGGGGCACAGGGAGAGGTTTGATGCCTTTTTTTACTGCTAGTGTGTGGGGGTGCTGGGGGTGTCACGTGCAGCATTCCCGCTGCAGGGCAGGCTGGAGGGGCTGGGAGCAGGTGTGTTTGCAGGTCAGGGAGTTCTTCCTTCAAAAGGCCTGTTGGGCTTGAATTCAGTCCACGATGCATCTCCGACCAGTTGCTTCTTGTGCAATCAGGCAGAAACGCCCCTCCCAGGGGGTTGAGGCCGGGACGCAGACAAGTGCTCCCCCCCACTTTGGAAGCCAGCACCCAGGCAGAGGGCCCCCAAAATCAGGACGCCTCCACACAGGCAAGGGCCCTCTGCCTGGTAGACGTGGCCTGTGACCCCCTGCCCCTGTGGACCAAAGCCTTGCAGGGTCCAAAGATGACAAAACAGGGGGAAAGGTATGATGATGTGCCTAGTTTTTTGGGGGGGTTTCTAAAGAAATGTTTCATGCTCCAAGCCAAATCAGCCAGCTCCGTGAGTCAGTCCAGAACCATAAGTGGCCCTACAGCCGGCAAACATGATGCTTTCGCTAGCGTTAGGTTGTGAGTGTGGGATCAGTGAGGGGAGCTGAAGGAGGGCTGGAGCCAGGAGTCCGTTCCTGGTCCTGGGAAGGGTCTCGCAGGTTGGGAGAAGGACGGCGTGGGGGCCAGGAGCCCAGGAAGGGAAGAGGTGAGTGAAGGGGTATAACTAGTGTGTCTTCAGTAAGTGCCTTGCCCGCAAGTCCTTCCAGCCCCCTGAGTGTCTAGGTGGGGCAAGGCTGGGACAGGGGCGCTGCAGGCCTGGGATCTCTGTGCTGGGAGCCTTCCCTGTTGTGTATGTCCAGACGGCAGCCAGGAACCAGACCTAGGTGCAGGCAGCACAGAGGGAGGAAGGGGAGGTGGGTCTGGCAGGACACCCAGGGCCGGTCCATTGGTACAAAGGCAGTAATGGAGAGAGGGGAGGCCTGGGCATTGGGTGGTGGCAGTGGCCAGAGCCTGGGGGCTTGGGGTGAATGGGAGGTGACCAGTGTCTCTGCCTCCCACCTGCAGGGCTGACACTGTGGCAGAGGGGAGGAGGAGAAGGTAGGGGGCAGCAAGGAGGTGAGTGTCTTCCCTGCACCCCAACCAGCCCCAGGTCTGAGGGGCTGCCCCTCCACCAGCCCACATGATGATCGGGTGCCCCCTGCCTCCAGGCCGCTCAGGATGACCCGTCCCACCTCTCTGCCAGGGCTCTAGTGCCCTGCATGGACCAGCTATCTCCTGGGTTGGCCCCTCATTGCCCACCTCTGGGCCTGAGGACCCTGTTGCCAGGAGTTCATCCCGGGAATCAGAGCTTCTGGCCCAGGCCAGGCCCACTGGGACAGAAAGCCCCACTGAGCCATGTGTGAGAGCCACGTCCTGCTCCCTGCTGGGGAGA
>NW_005843896.1:27660-28004 GCF_000455745.1 Alligator sinensis | reverse complement strand
AGCTCGTCTGGCTGCTCCCATGCTACTTCACCCTGAGGAGGTGAAGCCCTGCACTCCTCCCCTCCCTGCCCACCCCTGTTGTCTCCTCCCTGCGTCCTCCCCTGCCCAATCTGCCGGAATGGGTGCACGGGATGACAGCGTTGGTGCCTCTGCCTGTCTGAGCATGTAAGTGGCTTCTCACTCCTTGTAGTTTTCTGCAGCCTCTTCTCATGTGTCCTTGCCTTGGGCCCGTGCACTCCAACAGAGGAGCTTGGTAGTCCTTATGTTGAGATTGCCCCCTCACTCTCATGTAACCTTGTCACAGGCCCCCGCCCGACTCACCTCGGCACTGCCACTCAGGTGGC
>NW_005843896.1:26854-27401 GCF_000455745.1 Alligator sinensis | reverse complement strand
ATGAGCCATTTAACTTCCATTACCTGTTGAGCTGTGAAGTTGAACATAAAAGGCAGAAGCAGAATGCTTGGGGTCTCAAGTCTCACCAGACACCTAAGAGAGAAGAAAAGACAAGATCGTCATGCCGACGTGTCACCAGGGATAACGACAAGACCCAGGTCAGTCTGAACCTTACTGCCAGCTAAACTTTTCTGTCTGGTAAAGGATCCAATTCTGTGTCTGGTAACGTACGTTTTATTCAGGGAGAAACCATTTGAAGCACCTTCATCCAACAGCACATAGGGCTTGTAGTTAATTAAGTCAGGCGGTGTGGGGGAGGAGGTCTGGCTGACTGAATGAATGCGCGTGTGTGTGTATTTAGAAATATGAGCCACTGACCAGGTCTGAGACTACGGTTGGGTTCAGCCGCCCCAATTCTGCCTGACAGGGCAGTTTTGAAAGCAAGGGCGCCCAACTGGAACCTCGTGACCCAGTGGACAGGGCTTCCCAGTGATTTGGTCTTTTTCTATCTGGCTATTGAATGAATGTGTGTGTGTGTATTTAGAAA
>NW_005843896.1:25798-26243 GCF_000455745.1 Alligator sinensis | reverse complement strand
CCCCCCGAAATTACCCGCCAGCCACCGCTCCGATGTATCCAGCATTCCCGGGGCACCCCCACCACCGGAGCCAGCAGAGGATATCGCTGACCTTTGTTCGAACCCTGCTCTCCTGAGACTCCCACATCAGCAACAACCGGTTCAATATCAGGGTGCAGCCCAAGTCCAAGAAGCCTCACCTCAACCACCGGATGTTCCCTGTCACAACCTCAAAGCAGGAGATTGGGTCTACGCAAAGGTCTATCAATGGAAAACGCACTTCAACCCAGATGAAAGGGACCTTTCCAGGTACTTCTGACCACTAATTCTGCTGTTCGTTGCCAAGGTCACCAAACGTGGACTCACGCCTCACACTGCAAGAAGGTATCACCTCCATTGGACCCCGAAGCAGCTGAATTCCAACCCAGGTTGGGACCTTTCCCTGAGGCCAAGGACAAAGACCCTC
>NW_005843896.1:13829-23458 GCF_000455745.1 Alligator sinensis | reverse complement strand
AGTGACCACCTTTCCTGTGAGTTTTTCAACCTTCTGACTCTTAAACAATATGAGTTAGTGACCATGGACCCCCACAAAACCAGGAAGCTGTTTCTGTATCACCTGCCAGGAAAAGGGAAAACAATTGTGACCCTGAAGATCATTGAGAAGTTAGGGAATGTGTTTCTGTGAGAAATGGAGGAAATTCTCTACATTTGTGAGAATCAGCCCCTGAGAGAATTGGTGATGTAAGCATTACAGATGTCCCTCCAAACTTATTTAGATACTTTATCTCCTCAATTCTGAGTTTTTATTCTCCATTTAGCAGGAAAAAAGCCCCTTGTCTTGGAACCAAGTATGAGGGTTGCGGGGGGCCAAGTGCCTGCTGCAGCTCCAGCACCAGCTCCAGCTCCTACTCAGGGTCAGGGCTATAGGTGCAGCTGCTTCCTGCCCCACCACATTTGTCTCTGTACCCTGCTATCTGCCCCCTGCAGCCTCTTCCCCCACATTTCCATCCCGCATTTAATTTCTGCTTCCACACACATCCCCCTCCCCTTACCCTTGCGCCTTACCCCCTTCCATCCTTCCCCCTGGGGCATTGAACATGGCTACAGCCCAGCCATGTAGTACTGGCATGCAGCCCATACAGCTGCTATCAGGGCTAGACTGTGGCTGCGCTCAATATCCCAGGCTAGAATAGGCATGGACTCTGCCAGCTCGAAGCAAGGGTAAGGAGAGGGGTGGGAAACAAAGGCTGGGGGGAAGAGGGAACTGCCAGGCAGAGGCAGGAGGAGAGCAAAGGCTGACGGGGAGGGAGATGGGTGGGCAAAGCTTGGTAGGGAGAGGAGAGGGGGACAGGCAGGGGGAGAAGTGGCAAGGGGGCAGGCACAAGAAGGGGCAAACTGTTTAATCTCCCCACACAGCTTGCTTGTCACACAGCTTTCCATGTATAGAACCTAATGATCGGGGCATCATCCTCAATTCAAGGTCATCTTGGATTCAGGGAAAATACAGTAATACACATGAAAGGGATTAAGACTGGGGAGAACTTGATAGCCAGAAATCTTTCCCAAACTTGTAGGAAGCCTTTACTTCTCTGACACCTTCTTTCCAGTATGAGCTGGCAGGCTCATAGTTCAGCAGCAATGTAGCTCCATATTAATGAGGGGGAGATGTTGTTAAAAACCTCTGGTCCTCATCCACATTTCTAGGTTGTACTCCTGCTATCTCCAGGAGAGTAGAATCAACACTTGAGAAGATGTCACAGCTGGGAGGGTAGTTTTCATGTTTTAGGCCAGTATAGACACTTTAGAAAGCTTTTCTTGACCATGTGTCTTGAAATATTTGGGGCCAGATTCACCCTCCCACTCTTCCAGGGTTGTGTCAATTATTCTGCTGTAAATCAACTATCCCCTTTGCCCCATTTGGGAGACTTGCCCCTGTGGAGGACAGACAAACTTCAAGCTAGTAGCCTCTTAGAGCCTAGGGGCTAAATCAGAAGGTTCGGCCTTAGTTTCCCAAGGAACGCCTGACTATAGTAAGGAATCCCTGACTATAGCCATCATGTGATGGGGTTGGTGCATCTATGACTTGCTGTTACACGGCCCTGTATTACTATGACCACTCACTGTCAGGTTTATATGTTCTCCAGTTTAGTTTAACATGCAGCCCCTTTCACCATGAATAATATAAACATATTTATGCGGTTTCCAACCCTGGCACAGATCTATGCATACTGTTAAACTTTTGCTCATCCTAATGGACCTACTCCTATGCTTAGATTTGGTTATATACTTGTTCAGCCTTGGTTTCTGTAGAGACATAACTGGGCAGTTTTGTGCCCTGGCAGCAGCAGGGCTAGAAGCTCCTATTTTTGTACCCCTGCCCCCCAGTCAGTGCCCAGGGATGATGACCCAGTTACCCCCTTTTAGTTATGGGTTTTTGCAGGGTGCTCTGTAGAAGTCTTGGCTGCTAGGAACCAGAGCCAGGATATAATGGAGTTGGTATAACCACAACTTGTTATTACACAGTCCTGTGTTGCTATGATTACCCATTGTAGCTTCCCGTGCCTGTCTCCCCGAGCGTCACACGTCTGGGTCTCCTTCAGACCTCGCCACCGCCACCTGGGTTGCACGACCAGGCTACTGAGAGCAGCCTTGGGTCAGCTCCCCAGGGGTCTCGCCTGCCACATCTTTGATGATGATTAGTTCTTAAGTGGGAGGAAAATGTTTAATCCCAACTCCCCTGGTTCTTCGCAATGTTATTCGTTAAAGGGGTCCGGAATGCAACACAGATATACAATATCATGGCAAAACAAATGAAGAAGATTCACAGCTAAATATCCCTTGTCAACAATTGAGAGAGTTGTTATACGAAGCAGAATGTGGCCACTGTTTGCCAGGTTCTTACAGCATAAAGTATAATTTGAGTCAGAGGCAAATAGCACATTACGTGGTTGGTAAGTGTCTCCAATATTTAAAAAATGGTTACTCAGGGAAAGACATTGCTATTTTATGCTGTACAGTGAGAGAGGAGGAAAGCTATTAGAAATTCTGCCATCCTTAATGAGAAACAAAATGAGGCATTTCAGGCTGGAGGCATCTTTCACAACAGCAGAAGACATGATGAGAAATGGCATTGTTCTTGATAGCATGCGTCGCTTTTCTGGCTTGGAAAGATGCATCATATTGGGTATCAATTCTGTCCCTACCTATGAGGCAATTTCTGAAAACCTGTTACTATGTGTTGCATCCCGAGCAAATTTACAGCTTAATTTGCTGTATGAAAGATAGTGTAAGGTTGGAAAACTTCATGGCAAAGCTGAAGGTGTTGTCTGCAACAACTCTCTGGAATTACTCCCATGACTGTCCATCCTGCTGCTGTTCTTTGCATTGCACTGAAGCTGTCATCTGTTACTAAAGTAGCAACTCCCATGACCTCTTCTTGGCCCATCTCAAGGCCTATACTGCAGTCTTAGACCCCTTGATCCCTTGGTATGTGTTGATGCTGGCGGTTACACCTTACACGTCTTAAAATTCTGCCCTTTATTGGCGTCCATCATAGGTGGTTCCAGGATTTTTTTAAAGCGGGGCAGGGGGGGTCCAAAGTAAAAACTGGCACGTCGGGGGTGGCTGCACCCCCTGCTCCTGGCCTTTCCCCCACACCATAAGCAGCATCGAGGGATTTTTTAAAGTTCCCAGATCAGGTAAGAATCTCCCCATCCCCAACCCTGTGTCCCCTCTCTTCCCCTGTGTGCTCAGCAGGACCTCCAGTCCCCTCCCATGCCACTCTCACTTATGCTTTGGGGCACAGGAATGGGAGACCCATGTGCCATTGCTGCTTCTGCCTGCTCCAGCTGGGGCTGCAGGGCACAGCTGCAAAGGGAGCCAGGCTACACTGTAGACACCAATGGCAATGG
Source organism: Alligator sinensis (assembly GCF_000455745.1). NCBI lineage: Eukaryota > Metazoa > Chordata > Crocodylia > Alligatoridae > Alligator > Alligator sinensis. The sequence goes on along the minus strand of NW_005843896.1, from coordinate 20,061 downwards.
GTGGGTTTCCCCTCCCTATGCCTGCTCCCCAACTGGTGGGGAACATCTGGTGGGACCAGCAAGGCAGGGGAGCCCGCAAGTTACCACTGCTACTGCTGTCCCCACTTGAGCTCAGCTCCCACTCCCCACAGCCCTAGCTGGAGCAGGATAGAAGCCCATCTGAGGCTCCTGCAGCCCTGGGTCAGCCAGGGACAGAGATGGGGTGGGTCTCCCCTTCTCTGTATTCATATGTGGAAGTAAAGAGGGGCTTCTGATGTTCCTTTCTGATGTCATCTTGAACTTATTCTGGCCAAAACTCAGCTCCCAATCTCCCCTCCCAGACTCTTCTTTTTCACTACAGACACCACTTACACTTTCCTTGTCACTCCAGCCTCTGGCCTGTCATCTTTGACTTGACCCTCTCCTGGGACCCACTGTTGATACTATTTTTTCTTTCATGTGAATAGTGTCTGGTCTTTTGTCCCTGTCTGTACAGCCAAAACTGGTCCAAGCACTCATGAGTTCATGTTATCACTGCAGCAGTCTCCTGTTTTCTGGCTTCATCTCTGGAAGCTTTGCACCCATCAAGTCTATGCAGAATGTTGTTACTAAGATTATTTTCTTGGTTTGTTGCTCTGACTAGATGGAGCTCCTCCTTGGCGCCTCTGTGGGCTCCTCACTTCAAGTTTGCATCAGGACCTTCAGAACGTAGCCACACACTACCCAGCTGATCTGGTAATCTCCTGCAACATGGACTCCAGCTATCTCTCCCCTTGAAAACCTCTACCTTAAACCTCCTTGCCATCTCCTCCCTCTCTACCCTGTATAGACCTTAGTTGACTGCTAAACAGTGATAATTTAGACTAAAATAGCATTTGCTTGATTAGAGCTAAGCTAAGAGAATGGTGAAGGCGGGGGAATGCTACAGTTCAGAAGATTTTAGAGAGGAACCTAGGTTAAAGTACATCAATTTTGGGTCACTTAGAGCTACTTGAATGATTTTATGCCAGGTAAACTGCATCTACAATAAAACTAGGTTTATGTTAGTGGTTGCAAAGAGATCTCTACTTGACAACAAAAAGGTGCATTTGATTCCCATATTAGAATAATGCAGCTTCATATTATTGAGTAGATAACATATTAGGTATATCCAAACATCTACTAACCTTATTTGAGATATTTTTATTTCATAAGTTTTTACAGTCTGGCAAAGTAATCAAGCATAGAGCTCAGATCCACCCAGGGATTTTTACTGAACTGCTCATTTGCAGATGAACTAAGGTTAGGGATTTTTTCAAACTTAGTCTTTGAAATCTAGGAAGAAGTTCCTTTTCCTTGTCAGGCTGCTCATCTAGAGATTTTTTAACACTTTAGGACTCAATATATTTAAGATTAATATCTTTCTATTTTAGATATGAGTAATTATTTTGATAATGAGCATTATATTATTTTTAATCGTTACCTGTATTGTCATCACTGCTAAAATCATATTAAAATATCCTTCACTGTGTTTCTTGAAGTGTTTGGTCTTACTGGGACAGACGTTTTGAATCTTCCTTAGTCCCTATGACTTAGAAAATCCTTCTTGCAAAGGGGTGTGTAGCTGCGGTGGCCTAGGGTCCACAACAATACCTCAGTTTAATAAGAGCATACAAAAAGTCAGACTTATTTATACCCTTAGGCATTAGCACAAAAACTGTAATATAACACATGAAGCCCAGCATGGAAACCTTTTGAAAGGGGTAATTTTATCATCAGTGCAACTTAAAACACCAACATTTGCAAAGACCCTTTAGGGTGACAGTCTTCACCTTGTGCATAGTACAAGCTGTCCCAGATGCCTCAAGGACTTTCACAGTCACTCTGACCTCCCTCACTACTTTCTGCCGCCTTTTAAATGTCACTCACTCTTTAGCAGTGTTACTACACCAAGATGAATGTTTCTTATTTCTCTTTGTGCATAAGGTTATTCTGTATGTATAGTGGCAGTTTTTTTCTGTTATAGTGAGCCACTGCAAGCCTTCTTGGGATTCCTTCTAAATCTAAGGAATAAAGAAATAAACATTGCACTTCTGCATTTTCAGCCAAAGATAAGTTCCTTTCAGTCACTGTTGGTACTGGTTAATCTACATGGGTTTGTGTTGGTTGTTCTAACCGCACAGCACTAAGATCCAGGTCAAGCTATTTCATTGTAACAGGGACAGGTATTATCTTGTTTTGTAAATCAAAATGTTTCAATAGGTACAAAAATAGCAGCTGACATCAATGCTTCTGAAATTAAAATTGCACTAGCATTGATACAATATCAATAATAAATATAAATCTAAAAGACTAAGATAACCTGAAACAAATGAACACAATTCTAAAGCCAAAAGTCAGAATTTGACAAAATGAAACAGATTTTTTTTTCTTAGGAATTTTTCCCCCACTAGGATTTTCTTCAAAATCAATACTATTTAGCATACTATTCCAGGCCATTGAAACAACTTTTTTTTTCTGATGAAAACCTGTGCTTTGATGAAAATATTCTGACCTTTTCTATCTGTTACACAACAGGGGGGTTTAGTTCAGGCAGTGAAGGTTCACAGTGTGAAGTCCAAAGTGCTTTGGTTCAACCTGTAGAGCAGTGGTTCTCAACATTTTCAGAGTTAAGGCAGCCCTTGGAAATTGCCAGTTCTTACCTTTCACTCCTTTCTTGACTGAAAAGCTAAGAACTGGCAATTTCCAAGGGGTGCCTCTGGGTGATCCTTCTCTTTGGGCATCCTGTTCCTAAAATGATCAAAAAGATACGTCTCTCTTAAAAGGATCTTGGAGTCATCATTGATGCCACAATGAACATGGGCCGACAAAGTGGGGACGCGGTCAGGAAGGCCAACCGTACCTTGTCGTGCATCCACAGATCAGGGGGCAGCAGGGCAGGCCCTACGAGGAGAGGATGAGGGACCTGAACCTGTTCAGCCTCCACAAGAGAAGGCTGAGAGGGGATCTAGTGGCAGTCTACAAACTAGTCAAGGGGGACCAGCAGGCATTGGGAGAGTCCCTGTTCCCCCGAGCAATCCCGGCAGTTACAAGAAACAACGGACACAAGCTAGCGGAGGGTAGTTTCAGGCTAGACATCAGGAGGCGCTATTTCACTGTCAGGGCGGCTAGGACCTGGAACCAACTTCCAAAAGAAGTGGTGCTGGCTCCTACCCTGGGGGTCTTTAAAAAAAGGCTGGATGAACATCTGGCCGGGGTTGTTTGACCCCAGTGCTCTTTCCTGCCACGGCAGGGGGTTGGACTAGATGATCTCCTCAGGTCCCTTCTGACCCTACTAACTATGAAACTATGAAAACTATATGAAAAACCATTATCCATGCCTGGGAAAGAATCAAAGGAAATGTGTCTGTGTGATTTGTCTCTAGAACAATTATTTTCAAGCAGGGTGCTGCAACATCCTGGGTGTCATGCAGTCTTTTTACAGGTGCCATGGGAAGCCTCGCAGAATCAGCACTGTTAGGTGTGCAAACATGTACACATGATTCACAAGATAAATCCAGAGACTTCAAAAAGGAATCTGCAGTGTCAAAAACATTCTGCCCTGTTGGGATCTTTCTGAGTTCTTTGCATCAGAAGAATTGCTCTATTATTCTTCCATAGTCAAGAAGGCTGTAAAGAGCTTTCTGCTCTCTGGCATGGGGAGAGACCTGAGGGGAGGCCTGACCCATTCAGAGCCCTGGTCCAGCATTAAGTTCTCTCTGCAGGAAGGACCTCTGGGCATCTAGGTGCAATGTTGGAAAAAGATGGGGAATAGTGGAGTGTTCACTTATCTCCTCTCACTTTAACTGCTCCTGCACGGCATGGTCTCTGTTAGTGATACTTTCAACAGAGTCATTGTCCTCCTGAATAGTGTTCACATCTGCTCTCTCAACTGTTTTGTCTCCAGATTTTCCTCTTGGCTTCCTTCATTGCAAAAATCTCAGCAGTCACACTGACATTCAGTTTCTCAGAACGGGGGCCAGATTTTTGCTTCCACCCTGATCACTAAAGTTTCTTGTCCTGCCTCCTATCACCCATTACCAGAGGAACTCTGGCACCTAAAATCCTTGCAACCAACTCTAACCCAGGCCTCCCTCCATAGCTCCTGTATACACAAGATTATTTTGTATTGTCAGCCACCCTTGGGTGGTCATTGAAGGGACGCTGCTGTGCCTGCATGCCCAAATACAGACCTTAAATTGAAATATTTAATCTCATCTCAAATTTTGGAGTTTCCCCATACAATAATATAGGTTCAAACACACAGCACAGTCTAAAAATAACAATTCCAAGATCTGCTTCAGGCATGCTGAGTAAAATACTATGGGAAAGGAATGGACTGCAATGCAATGATTTACATTTGCTTGAATTTATTTCTCAAGTAATTTCACATTTAGATCCAGCATTGAAGACTGAGCTGAGTGTATCATTTTGGCCTCCTTTTTCCAAAACAGTGTATTCCAACCTAGGTCTCTCCCCCACGCGTGATCTGCGAACATTTCTATTTCCAAGCACTTTTTTTTTTATATTTAACTTTTCATTCTCAGTTCTTTGTCGTGGGTGGCACACTGTTTTTCTTTGTCGTGGGTGGCAGACTGATGGAAGGCAGTTTGCTTACAAATAACATAAGAACTGGATAATAAACTGCATGCAAAGTATGCACAATATTTTTTTATTTAAAAAGAATTAAGGATATGAGACAAAAGTGACATTACTGTATTTTCTGATGTTTTAATTAAGCTAACCTTCTTTAGCTTGATGTTGCAGATTTTGCAAACTTTATTTTGCAGATTTTCCTTTTTGTTGGCTGCTCCTGATCTCTATATCACGGCTTCTTTAGCACAAACTTTTTAGGTCTTTTCAAAATCATAGATCTACCCAGAGATCAGTCTTCAGCTACAGCTAGGAATTCAGGTTTAGGTATGCAGGTAACTAAACATCAGGCTCTGTCCCTGCTGTCCAGAGCTATAACTCAGGAACAACCTCTTTTCTTCCTTTTCCTTTCAAAAACAAAGTGAATATTGAATTTGGGGACGTGTATGTGAGAAAAATATAATACGTCACCTGATTAAAATAGGCAGTAGGTATCTCTTAACATTCACCCATCTTACCCCTCCTTATGTCTCTATTGAGCTTTCCTTCATCCTGCTTTTTATTGTTATTTTTTCTGAATGTGTGAACAGCTCTGAAATTTAATTTGTATTTCACCATTTTGCATACCAGAAGGCACTATGGAGTCTCTAGCACCAATACCTACCAATTCCTTGGAGTTTCTCAGAGGTCAGGCCTGTTAATCAAACTTAATATTTGATTTTTTGACCTGTACTATATTTCCTTTGTATTGGTATGATATTCCCTTTTTGATGGTGAAAGGCAGCTGGGATCTGGAGCTAGAGCTCTGCACACCTGCTGGGAGCAGCATGGCATGGTGGGGCAGGTGCAAGAGGAGGAGCTGCTGCTGGAGGAGGGTGCAGAGCAGCACCTGTCCAGCTGCAGTCACACTGAGAACAGCCACTGGAAGCTGCTTCTCCTCCTGCCCCTGCACCGCGCTGCGCCACACCATTCCGGGTGTGAGGGTGAGCAGCTTCAGCCAGGTGGCTCCTGCCCCAGCTCTTGGCTGCCTTTCTGGGAGCTGGAGCCCCATGTGCAGGAGCAGAAGCAGGAGCAGCTTCCAGTAGGCTGTTCCCAGGGTGGCTGCTGCCAGCCAGGTGCTGCTTCTCATCCGCCAACTCCAGCAGCAGCTCCTCCTCTCGCTCCTGCCGCACTGCACCACACCGCTTCCGGCAGGTGTGTGCAGCTCCAGCCCCAGATCCCAGAACTGGTAGGACCCGGAGAGTTGTAGCAGATGGAAGTGAATCATCCTGGAGCTTCGTGACCAGTGCTGTCCCCCAAGGCTCCATCCTGGGACCTGTACCCTTCAATGTCTTTATTAATGATCTGGACACTGGTGTCAGAAGCAGACTGGCCAAGTTTGCTGATGACACTACATTTTGGAGTACAGCGTCCACATCCAAGGATAGGCTGGTGATCCAGGCTGACCTTGATAGGCTTAGAAAGTGGGCAGATAAAACCCTGATGACATTCAATATGTATAAATGTACTCCGCCTTGTGGGGGTGGGGGGGGAACCGCATCACGCTTATGGGCTCGGCAGTGCTACACTTGCTAGCACCATGGCCAAAAGGGACTTGGGGGTCATGATTGACCACAAGATGAACATGAGCCACCAATGATGT
>NW_005843896.1:5295-11564 GCF_000455745.1 Alligator sinensis | reverse complement strand
GGCCAAAAGGGACTTGGGGGTCATGATTGACCACAAGATGAACATGAGCCACCAATGATGTCACAGCTGGTAAAGCGAACAAAACTCTGGCTTGCATCCATAGATGCTTCTCAAGTAAATCTCAGGATGTCATCCTCCCACTGTACTTGGCCTTGGTGAGGCCGCAGCTGGAGTACTGCATCCAATTTTGGGCTCCACTATTCAAGATGGATGTGAAGAAGCTTGAAAGAGTCCAGAGGAGAGCCACGCACATGATCGGAAGGCAAGAGAACAGGCCTTATGAAGAGAGGCTGAGAGCCATGGGACTCTTCAGCCTGGAAAAACGCAGGTTCCAGGGGGACCTGGTGGCAGCCTATAAGTACATCAGGGGCGTGCATCAGGATCTGGGGCAATGCCTGTTCACCAGAGCACTCCAACTAAGACACTCCAACTTTTTGGACTAAGCTGGTCCAAAAGTCACAAACTCCTCCAAGATCATTTTAGGCTGGACATAAGGAAAAACTTCTTACTGTCTGAGCCCCCAAGGCCTGGAATAGACTGCCCCCAGAGGTGGTGCAAGCACCAACTCTGGACACTTTCAAGAAACGTTTGGACGCTTATCTTGCTGGGACCCTTTGACTCTAGGTGACTTCTGCCCCTGGGGCAGGGAGCTGGACTCTTTCTTTCGAGGTCCCTCCCATCCCTAATGTCTATGAAATCTATGAAACTGGAGGTGGGGGGTGTAGAGCAGCACCTGATGGTTTGCGGCACATGTACATGTACCCCAGAGGGCAGGAACATGTGACCCCAGCCTCTTCTGCTCCTCCCACCCCACTCCTACCCACTCAGAGCCGAATAGGGAGTTTTGGTGAGTTGTTGGGGAGGCGGGAGGTAAGTGGCGGTGCTGACTTGGCCCACAACAGCTGATCAAGACTCCCTATGTGGCCCTCAGGCCCAAATAATTGCCCACCTCTGGGCTAAGGTGTGAAAACCCCCATATAAAATGTCTATAGAAATGAGTGAGCCTTAGGAAATGTTGGACTTCCCTCTTGTGCGGTGACTCACTCGATGACTGCAATTACCATGTGTGGGTCCATGCTCAGGCCCTTGGGAGAAATGATATATCCCAGAAATTCAGTTGAGGTTTTATCAAATTCACATTTCTCGAGCTTGGCATATAAATGGTTTTCCTGGGGCCTCTGTAAAACCTGTCTACGTGATGGGTTGGGTCATCAGAAACAACATTAAATGTTGTCTAGGCAGATTATGACAAACTGATCCAGCATGCCCCCAAAAGTGCCATTAGCAAAATGCTGGAATACAGCAGAGATATTACAAAGCCAAAAAAAGGCATGGCCATATATTCAAAATGCCCATAACAGGTCCAAAAAATGGTTTTCCATTTGTCCCTCTCTTGTATTCAGACCAAATTGTGGGCCTGTAACAGGGGGCCTTACATAACCTGCACCATTTCAGCAGAGACTGCCTCAGTACTACAGGTCACACAGATCGACAGCTTTCTCCAAGGGCTGGCCCCTCATTATTTTTAATTTATACAATAGGAACACCTAGGGTTTGTAATAATGAAGAATTGTGGAGGCATAATATAGACGAGTCACAGAGAGAATAGCCTGGCTTACAATGTAGGTGTCAGGCAGCAGAGTCAGGAGCATGGGCTGCACAAATGGGGTGTGGATGAGGTGGTAATAAAATGGAACATAGCATGGAAGCAGCAGTCGCAGCCCATTGCTGCCCACCTTCAGTGACTTCTCGGACAGACTCTGTTTTTTTCACCTATCTGCTCTCCTACTTCCCTGAACACCCACTGTTCTTGCCTGAGAATTACTATAGCGCAGAAAGGAGACAGCTGGACCAGGATGTGTGAATACTACTTGTTCCGCCTGGAAAGGATCGCTGTGTTAGTATCGATCCAGTCCCTGCAGAGCAGGAAGTTTCTCTTAACCTTCTATCATGCCTGGCACCCAGAGCCAAAAAGCAGCTTTATGTATTGTACGGAGGTACATAAGGTCTTTTCTATGAAGGAACGATATATTTATTTATTTATTTTTTGCTACAACTATACCAAAAGTGTGTGGTCACATTGCTCCGTATGCACTAGCTGAATCCACTTCCCTTGTGAATCCTTCTCTCTGCAGAGCTTTTAGAAATGTTTCGCAATACTAACTACCTACGGACAGACCGTCTATCATAGTCTCTAGTCGTGCATGATGTCTCTGCATGCGCAACTGTCTCTGCACATACTGAAGTGTTCTCCAAGATTTATCTAGATGTTAATCAGTACTAGATGTTAATCAGTGACTCGTATTATTGGATGAATAATCAGAGGACAATACAGCACTGCCTATTTCTGAGGTGAAAAAGTGCAAGCTCTGTCTTCACTTCTTTTCCCCTCAGTAAATTCTGACTAACAAAGACTCTTATTAAATCAAAGGGAGACTGCAAGGAACCCACAGAGCAAAGATGCTGTTTATTATGAATCCACCCAGTGCTCTCACACGCTAAATGCCTGCATTCCAATTAAAAAGAAGAAACAATCATTTTTAAATAACAAATCTGAACTAGTTTCTGAACGTCTGATGTGAGGAAATAAAACCTTGTGCTTGTTCTTCCACTGCTAGGAATTGCTGAAATAAAGAATTCTCATTTTTGAAAAAAGTCCACTCATTCTCTTTATCCTTTTTGAGACTTCCTGAAGCAGTAGCTGTTCAATGTGCTTCCCATATTGCTTCTTTCAGTGGAAATTTGCTGCATCCTGGCACTGAAGGTATTTGCAGTACCTAGATATCATTAAGTTTTACCTTCTTTCAGGACAAAACACACAAAGCCAGTGCTCAGTAAAGCCTTGGCCATGGGACTGAGTGTCCTTATGCAGATCTGGAAGACTTCCAGACCTCCTGGTGGCCTCCCTTTCCTTGCCGTTTCTCAATAGACAATGATGTCCTCATGCCTGTGACAGCGGTTTGATCAGCCCGTAGTCCATGCACTTCACAAGGTACACACGAGCTGCGTCAATAGCATGCTGTATTTTGGGGTCATCTTTTTGTTTGCCAACGACTGTCAGGATCTCCAGGAGCTCACTCTCTACCAACTTTTTGGTGAGCCTTGGCCATGGGACTGAGTGTCCTTATGCAGATCTGGAAGACTTCCAGACCTCCTGGTGGCCTCCCTTTCCTTGCCGTTTCTCAATAGACAATGATGTCCTCATGCCCGTGACAGCGGTTTGATCAGCCCATAGTCCATGCACTTCACAAGGCACTCACGAGCTGCGTCAAGAGCATGCTGTATTTTGGGGTCATCTTTTTGTTTGCCAACGACTGTCAGGATCTCCAGGAGCTCACTCTCTACCAACTTTTTGGCGAGTTCTTTGTCAGCGCTGATTAGGTTGTGAGCAACAACCAGCCCACGGTGCTGAACATCCACACTGTCCTGCAAGCAGAGCCTCTGCAGGATTTCCAGCCACTGAATTGTCTGAACGGAAGGAAAAAAAACTGTGAATGACCAACTGGAGATGTTTTATATTATGGGAAAATCTCAGTTAAGAGCACAAGGTTGGCCTGCCACTAGGTAAGGTCCTTTTCAGTGGGGAGAAAGTGGTCACTTAAGACAGGAACAATTGATGCTAGCCCGTGAAAATTTCTCTCTGTTCCCATGAGAGCTCATCCCCCATCAAGCTGTTATGCTAGATGGTGTCTTCTGACTGTAGAAGAACAAATTCCTTTCCACAGTTTTGTTGGAAAAGACCTGGCAGAGTTATCACAAATGTGGGGCCTTTAACTGATTCTGGAGCTATGTGACCTGAGGGAGCAGGGTAGGGTTACTAGGCTGCTTAAACAGCTGGCATAACCAGACAGCAGGGAACTACATTTACATTTCAAAGCAGAACCTGCAAGGGGTGAGAGACTGGAATACATGAGAAGAGGCAGAGGCAGAGAAGATTCTTTGGGTAAATGTGAGATCTTTTATTAGACCAACTAATAGTTGGAAAATTGTTCTTTGCAAGCTTTTATGCGCAAACACCCCTCTTCAGGCATAGGGAGAGAGCCTGAAGACGGGTGTTTGGGCCTAAAAGCTTGCAAAGAACAATTTTTCCAACTATTTAGTTGGTCTAATAAAAGATATCACATTTACCCAAAGAACCTTGTCTGCCTGTGTCCTTAGACCATCACGGCTACAACCAACACCCCTGAGAAGAGACAAAGACACTGAATGAATTAGTTGTGTGGGGTATGCAGTACATGATGGACTGGACATGAGAAGCATGTTATGATCAAGGCACTCAAGGGGGAGCAGGTGGTGCAAATTCACCTCTAAAAACCCAGGCAAAGATGAAGCCTGTGGGATCTCCTCCTTATCATCTAAGATGACCTGCAGATCCCCCGGAGACTTTGAGACATTCTGCCCTCAGGATTATGTAAGAGCTATGCAAGGCTTTCTGTTGTCTCTCTTTGGCTTATTACGTTTCGTTTCAAGTTAGGATAAGTTGTGTGTGCTGTCACTGTGTCTTACTGGACTGTGTCTTAGCTTGGCAGAATTTTTCTGTTGTCTTTGTTACATACTTGAAATTCCAAATTGCTGTACTCAATTAAACGCTTTCTTCAGAGAACAGACTATTCTTGTTCAAGCATTTATGAATTTAGTGTCACTACCTAAAGTCTAATATTAAAGTCTGGTAACAGTTTGCTTTTGAATCACTGATAGCTAAATTGAGAAATGGAGATATTAGGCCCATGGAAACAGAGGCTGAGCAAGCAGCCTTCATCAGCCTGTCTTGCTTTAGTTCTCTGCCCAGGAAAGCACTTTGATAATGTCCTTTAATTCTTCCTGCTTTTCCAGCCAAGCACTTCTGTACTGTTCTGCCAGTCACCTGAATCCTGACTTTAGCTATCACCAGTGATTCAAAAGCAAACCTTTACCAAACTTAACATTAGGTAGTGGCACTGAATTCATGGATATTTGAACAAGAATAAATCCAGGTTGCTATGGAGTTCTGTGCTCACACCATTCAGTCTTTGGGAATCAGATTTCACTCCTTACCACTTGAGTCATTTTATAGCAGAGTTTCTTCTGTGCTGCTGTCAGCATGGCCAAAGCTCCCGCAGCTGCTTTCTGGACCTTCTCATCATCCTCACTACATAGTAACACAATCAGCTTGAGTCTGTCATTTCCACCAGCCACAAACCACTCTTGAACCTGAACAAGAGGGAGTGAAAAGATGGGTAAGCTGAATGAATGGCAAAGCTGATGGGATTTATACTGAAATCATAGCTTCACAAGCCTTCAAATTAAGCAGTTGAACTAGAAATAGCATTCAGACAAGTTACAGGAATTGCCACACTAGATCAGACTTGTGAACCAGGTGATTTGGTATCTTGAATGAAACCGTGGTCAACACTAGAAGCTTCAAAGACAAGTAAAATAAAACCCAATAGGGAGAGGATGTGGATAAGCTATGTCCAATCAGAGTCTCCCAATAGTTCAGGTTGTTTTAAACCACAAAAGATAGCATTTACATTATTTCCAAAACATGCGACCTGAAGAAGACTGTCCTGCATTCGAAAGCTTGTCTAACACTATCCCAACTATGCATTTGCTTCAATAAAAGATATCACCCTAAGGAATCCTTTCCTCAAAATATTTTAAGGCACTGAGTTGACTGGGTTAAACCTATTGCAACTAGGTTGCATGACTGCTGCCCTTCATTTAAGATCACTGCAATACGGCATGAAAAACAGCAGTGCAAAACCACAAACCCCCCCCCCCCACCAAAAAAAAAACAAACCAAAACAAAACACCCCAAAAAGGAACACGTGCGAGATGGTTTTGCTGGTCATTGGTTTCTGTATCAGAAGCAGCAGAAAAACCAGAGAAGCCCTAGTAGAGTTGAAGCTATCCTCAACATTCCCAAACCCATGACTAGAAAACAGATGAGGGGATTCTTAGGTGCAACGGGTTATTGTAGACAGTGGATCCTGGGTTATGCTGCTTTTGCAAAACCCTTGCAAGCATTTACTCATGATACCACCCCGGAACCCCTCCCTTGGACTCCTGAAGCCAAACAAGCGTTTGTGGCCCTTAAGCAAGCCCTCACTCTTGCTCCCGCTCTTGGACTCCCTAATTATAAGAAGCCCTTTACTTTGTTTTGTCATGAACGGGAAGGAATCGCTTTAGGAGCACTCACTCAGCTGCATGGTGAAAAGCATAGCCCAATTGCATATTACAGCTCTGCCCTTGATCCCGTGGCTGCGGGACTTCCTCCTTGCCTCCGTTCA
>NW_005843896.1:715-2035 GCF_000455745.1 Alligator sinensis | reverse complement strand
AAAACACCTTTGGGGTATATGTGTAAGGAATATGGAATTAAATTGGGTCCAAAGAAGCAAAAGCGCTTAGTTAAATTGGCACATGCTTGGAATGGTTATACCTATGAAAACCCTGGGTTACAGTTTCCTGATAAAGGAACCTTTGATCCCGATAAATTAAATTACCTGAGGGGATTCTTAGAGATACCCAAGCCAAAGCAGATGAAATATTGGTACCTATGGGATAATGAAGCTTCAAAAAGAAAACAAAAATCTATTGAGACTAGTCTCAGAGACTCTAACGATAAATTAAAAAGGCAATTGGCTACATTAAAGGAAGAAAATTTGGCTCAGCCTCCTATAAAAGAGAAAAACACTAGCATTCCACCGGCTCCAAATTGCCCTCCAACATATAAAAACCTTTACCCTATTATGCCGGCGCCCAACTTTACCCGCACCCAAGAAGATACAGAAGACCTGCTAGATTCCTGGGTACCTAGTCCTGTTCCTCCTCCTCCTGCCCAAATAGTCAACCCTGCTCCTCCTGCTGCTGCAGCTAGCTCTTCACCTACAGAGTCACCGGCAAGCCTGCTTTCTCCCCCAGCTTCAGTTAATTTAGACTCCGATGATGATGACCTACCTAGTATGCGAGAAGTTAAGAAAAATCTAAAGTCTGAATTAAGACCCTTATACGAGGTGAAGAATATCCAAAGAGGTTCAAATGGGCAGACTGTAATAACCCTATATGCCCAAGAGGGAGGAAGATTGATTGTGACCACCTTTGGAGAACCGCACTATTTTAAGTCAACTGTTCTCTGCCCGTTGCGACAATACCCGCCTCAAATACCAGGAGGCCAACGGACTGTAGTTCATGTCCCTTGGACTGCTAGTGATATCACTACCTTTTGTAATACCTTTCCAAAACTCAGAGAAAGCCCTTCTGATTTTAGAGATAAGTTGCAGCAGGTCTTTAGTATTTACAATCCCACTGTGTCTGATGTAAACTGGCTCTTAAATAGTCTGTTAAATCCAGAACAAAAACGACTCCTAATTGCAGAAACTAGGAATATTCCGGATGGCACCCCTTGGCCACAAAATGATTACAATTATGAAGAAAATCAAGGACTGCAAAATGTGCAAAATGCTAGAGCTACTTTGCTAAACGCCATTACCAGAGTAGCTCAGACTCATGTAGATTGGACAAAAGTAGAAATTTGCAAACAAAATCCTGACGAGCATCCAGCTGATTTTCAAAATCGACTTTGTGCAGCAATCCAAAGACGTACCGATTTATGGGAACAACAGCAGGCGAAAAGGAAAAAAGAAAAGAACTTAAGACTA
>NW_005843896.1:0-249 GCF_000455745.1 Alligator sinensis | reverse complement strand
AAAATAGTTAATGCAATTGGAGTAGGGGGTCAGGTCATTCCACATGTATACGCTAACCCTGCTCTAGTTAAAATAGGACCTCTGTCTGCTGAACATGCCTTTTTGTTAAGTCCTACTGCTCCGGTAAACTTGTTAGGAAGAGATTTGCTGTGTAAATTAGGTGCCACAATCTACTGTTCCCCTGAAGGTATATATTTAGATCTGCCTTCTGATCAGATCCAAAATTTAATGCTCTTGTTCTCTACAGAC
>NW_005843895.1:31496-32049 GCF_000455745.1 Alligator sinensis | reverse complement strand
GTCCCTTCCGACCCTAAAAATCTATGAATCTAGGAACAGCGACTCAGTGGGTTGAGTCCACCCCTGCCCTCCCCGACTGTGTTGCTCTCAGGCCTCAACCCCACGATAGCAGAGTCTCCTCTGTAAATCAGCTTGAGGACGGACACCGTGGCACATCTTACCTGTCGCCTGCCCCATTGCTGCCCAGGCTTGTAGTTCTTGGCTGAACTCTCCGACTTCCAAGCTCTGCCTGGACTCAGCCACCCGTAAACCCCCGCCCCACCTCTCAGCTTCACTAGCAGCCTTTGTTGGAGCAGATTTGACGCTGAGAAGCGCTGATAAGGTCCTGTGTCCTGGGGCTGCAGCCATGGATGTTCCCTTTTGTGGGCAATGAAGCAAGGGAGAGTCTGGTGCAGGAACAACGTGGGTCTGATAAGATTTGGCCTCATGAAGCAGTGTCACTGGCAGGTCAGGGGACACCGGATGACACAGCAAGACGTGGCACTTAGATCCATTGATGCTAGGACACAGCAGCGGCCTGGCTGGCCACCAGCCCAGAGTGAAACTGGCACCA
>NW_005843895.1:30499-31476 GCF_000455745.1 Alligator sinensis | reverse complement strand
TCGCTTCTGCCCCTGGCTCTGGGAGGGGATTGGTGTCAGAGCCCAGATGCCTGGGGTCTCTCCAGGCTGTGGGAGGGCAGTGAGGTCTGGGGTTAGAGCAGCATGTCTAACCCCAGGAGCTGGGATGCCTGGGCTGATGCCCACTCTGGGAGAGGAGTGGGTGTGGGGCTGAGAGAAGGTGGGGCTGGGAGCCAGGACTCCTGGGGTCTGTCCCTGCTGTGGGAGGGAAGTGGAGTTTTGTGGGCGAGAGCAGGGGGTGCCGAGCACTCGGACACTGGGGTTTTCTGCAGCTCTGGGAAGCGGGGAGCAGCCTCAGCAAGGACTTCTGCAGATGAATCAGGCTCGCCGACCCCCTGTGCTCACAGGCGGGGCAGGACACCAGCCCACGGTGGCCGTGTAAGACCCAGCGCCCGGTGCTGTTGGCTTGGAGCAAGGGTGGGGAGACGTCTCTCAGGCTCAGAGGTGAGAAGCTGAGTCAGACTCAGGCCCATGCGGCTTCCTGTGTGTGGGGGATCTAGGTCACCTGATGGGCAGGCGGAGACAGTGTCATGCCAGGCCCAGGGGGCACCCATGGGCTTCCCTACCACTGCATAGGATTGGGATTTAGGCCTCTGCATCATGTGAGGAGGCTGGGAGCCCGGACCCCTGGATCTGTGCGGGTCATGGGGCCGGCTGGGTTAGAGCAGGCAGAGCTGGGAGTCAGGACACCTGGGTTCCCACCTCGCTCCGGGAGGGGAGTAGGTGAGAGCAGGGGTGGGATGGATGCCGGGACACCTGGGGTCTCTAGCTCCAGCTCCAAGCCCTGCTTCTGCCAGCCCTAGAAGCAGGGGTATGGTGGTTGAAACTACAGCCCTAGGGTGACAGCTCGACCTGTTGCCCTGAGGGGTCAGGCCAATGCTCAGGAACTCAATATTGCGCTGTTAGACAGGAGGGTGTGGTGTACAATTGCACATGCACACATAGAATCAATTAAGCAC
>NW_005843895.1:11482-28931 GCF_000455745.1 Alligator sinensis | reverse complement strand
TACAATATCCATATGAAACAATAAAAATCAATACGGAAATGATAATTTTTACTGTTGTATATTATATTATGAATACAAACCTAATAATTATACAATATAAAACAGTGGATATCCAAAACCAAAAACTTGCTAGCAAAATAAAAATGTTCAAAGCTTATCCGAAGTTTGAGCTCACTTACATAGGGAATAGAGAGGGAGAAAAGTCAGAAATGGTTGGAGAAGGGAGGGAATGCATTTTAAAATAAATAAATAAATAAATAAAAAAGAAAGAAACTGGGGGTTTTGCTACTTATTCCGCCCCTTGACATCAACCTTACACAAGGGTGACGTCACTATACTGTTTAAACACCACTGTCCGCTATATAGAGAGGAGGTATGTCATCTTCAGCTGGTTTGAAGTTAAAACAAAACTGAGGCAGTTAAAAGATATTGAAAGAGAAAAACCTTGGGGGCTGGAAGAGAGAGAAAATAACATAATGAGGTTGATTTGAACAGTTACAATGGTATAGTTGTTTCTTTGTGTATGGAAATATGACTTTGCATGCAAGTTTTTGGGGGGTTTTTACACACATCTTGTTATACTGATATTCTAAATAGCATTTAAATCCTTAAGAGAAGTACAGCAGAAGAAAAACCAAAACCCAAAATCCAAACCAAAACCAAAACATTTTGACATCTCATCAGATAGTTTTGAGAAGGGAGGGGGAGGGGGGGGACAAAACAAAAGAAAAAACCCCCAAAACCCAAAAAACAAAGTACACATAACCTTTAATAAATATCATTGTGCTAACCAAGTGCAATCTAAAACTTTTTGAGGATTGCTGCCCTTGTTTCAAATATGAGGACAACTTTCCAGTCCAACCGGCCGGAAGAGTTCTGCTCTGGGATCCACAGAGAGATTCAAGTTTTAGAGGAGGTATTACCAATGACTTTTAGTCACATGTAGTTAAACTGTGACAACTTAAAACAAACCCAACAAACAAACACAAAACATATAACCAGACAAGACAGGGGGTTTTTTGGTAATTTTTGCCATGGCTGTGATGAGGAAGATGCTGCTGATGGTAGCGAGGCCTCATGGTTTGTCGGTCACCTTTGACTACGCTGGGTTTCTGCAAAAGAAAACAAACACACACAAGCCTGCCAAGGAAAACTCCTTGCATGGCTGATTATTCATATTTACAAAGTACAACGGTGCCATGGGCACTGGCAGCGCACACGGCATTTTCCACTCTCGGGGTGCTTTCCTTTTATACTGAAAAAGCGGAGCAGTTACCTACAGGAGGGTGGCCATCCTAAGTTGAGGATTTTTCTGGCCTTTTCCTGCCTCAACGTCGAATACAGGCACGGATCAGCCTGCTCGACGCGTATCTACCACGACCGAAGCCGTCCTTCTCGCTATTCAAGAAGGGTGGGCGGCAGAGGGGAGAAAACTGTCTTACCCAGTCCCCTGGCTGTTTCTCCTCTGTTGGTGGATCCTGGAGTGGACAAATCCTGTTGAATCCTATTAGGATAAGGCTGGCTTTCATAGTTAGCTCTGCCCTGTTCCTTTAAGCAGTTTTAGCTATGCCACATGTACCCATGTCCCTGCATCCCCCTTACCAATCTGTACCACCGCTGGACTTAGCCTATTGATAATAGTACATGGCCCAGTCCATTCAGATTCCAAGGCATGTGCCTTTGGGGTGAGCCGAAGGTACGTGACTGGTTGGCCCACCTCCCACAACCTGGGGTGCTGAGCCAGGTGGCTGTGGCTGTCCATTCGCAGCCGGGCTTGTTGGATAGCCTCACTAACTTGTATTTCCTGCTGTTCGAGTCGGTGGGAAGGTCCTTTACCCAGACAATACTATCAGTGGGCTGGGGGGCTGGGGCTGTCTGAGTGTGGTACCAGTCCGGTGGGGAGCAGAGCCGTGCGTTTACCAGATAAGATTTGGTAGGGCTGCAGACTTGTTCCCAAACGGTTCCGACTTCCTTTTGTTCGGTCTCCCCCCATTCCCATTTCACCTTCTTTTTTAGCAATTCCCAGAGAGGCTGTGTGATTTCAGCAAACTGGTGTCAATGGGAGCGAAGGAAGTTGAACCCTCCCAGCAATACCCGTAGGGAGTGGGGAGCGGTGGGGACTGGCATGTTTGACAGAGCCTTGACCTTACGCAGGTCTATCTTCTTTCCTTCTACCCCCAATCTTACACCTAAGTACATCACCTCCTGAGTCACTAACTGGGCCTTTGGTCTGCTGACCCTGAATCCAGTTTCCTGGATCAAAGCCAGCACCCTTTTGGTCCGATCTGTGACCTCCTGCTCTTGGGCCCCCAGATTAGCATGTCAGCCACACAGGATATTACCTTGTCCTGGTCTGTTTTGCTTCGGTTCGGCAACACGCTCATCACATGGTGGCGAGCAATAGCTGGGGCGTTATGAAAACCCTGCGGAACGTGTGTAAAGGCGTATTGCTTTCCCTTGAAGGCAAAAGCAAACCTATTCCAGGAATAGCAAAGAAGCAGTTGGCTAAGTCTATAACAGAGAGCCACCGAGGACTTCCTTGCACTCTGCTGAGCAGAGCTGGCATGCCAGCTACAACTGGAGCCATAGGACGTGTCCCCTTATTAATGGCTCTATAATCTACAGTCAGTCTCCATGATTCTTTGTCCGCTTTAAGGACAGGCCATATTGGGGAATTAGATTCTGAGTGGGTTTCAATTAACACCCGTTGCTTCAGCAGGTCCTCAGTGGTTGCCTGTATAGCCTCCTCAGCCTGCTTTGGAAAATTATACTGTTTCTGAGGAGGAACTAGGGCGCCCACAATCTTTACGCAAGCATCAATCCTGCCACAGTCACTTTTGCTTTTTGCCCATACATCCGGGAATTGCTGCACCCATTCGTCTCCCATATCAAAATGAATTGCCCCCATACCTCTACACCGTTCCAGCTTCCAGTAAGGGTTAGATTTTATGGTTTCTGTAACCCCCAGGCTTTCCACACCACCCCATTTGCCAGGTCTAAGCCCCAGCCTTCGTGGCTGAACAGGGGAGCTCGCAGGAGTAACTGTTCAGTGGATCCCTCCTGCTTACCCCCTCCTACCCTGATTTTATACTGCCCCTCCGGGAAATGGATGCAGATTATTACATCCTTACAAACCACACCCATAGTTTCCTGTCCTATGAAAGAGTGCAGAGTTGTCTGTCCATTATGATATTGATTTAAGTCCCATCTCTTCCCAAAGACATTAAATGCAGCCCCGGCATGCAGAAGAGCACTGGTTTGCCCCTGTTTTCCCGCCGTAATGGGTATTCTGGGTCTCCCTCCTGGATCTCAGTTTAGAGCGCCCAGTTTTACCCGCGAGCCTGGGCTCTGCTCCTGGGTCCTGTTACGGGAGCCCCCTCAGCAATCCTCTGATACCGGTGCTGTAGCCACAATTCCCGTGGCATGAAAGGCTGCCCCCGTCCCTTGCTATCACGACTGCTCTCTCTTGTACTTAGTTCCACCATCCTTTCAGTTAATTCATACAGGGGTGTCCGGTTCCATTTCTCCTTGGGTCCCCATGCTGCGTTAAAAATGTCCATATGGTACCCCGAACCCCATTATCCTCCCCCCTACCGTCATATCGGTGGTAGTTGGGATGGTTATTGGGGTGGAAATTGGGCTTTTGGGTCCCTCGCTCCAAATCAGGGTAGGCACTCTCATTTGAGTATGTGACCCTGTGGTTTGGTGCTCTGTAAGGTTCGGTTTGGGGCTGGAGAACTGCCACCACCCCCCCTTGCCTACACCCAGCCCCTCTGCATCCTGGGCTTTGGCGAGGATTTCCCCCAGACTATAATTCCCGGTTTCCCTAATGGCCCCATTAACCCTATAATGGATTGGTGCATTCCTTCCTGCACCTCCTTCCAGAATGCAGGGGGATAATCAATGTTTCTGATCTCGGGGGTCCTATTGCCTGCCTTATCTATGGGCAAGACCATCCCAGACAACAACCCTCACATCACACACCTAATTACATCATCCCCAACTGGCTCCCCAGGGTTTTGGCTGCTAGCCCCAAATTGCCCCTTGAAGGTTTTCCTCCCTATATTCACTCCCAGATCCAGTATACTCTGAAGGATCGAGTCCCCCCTAATGCCAGCCTCCCGGTTTATGGCTGCCATAATTCCTGGGGTTGCACAGGCTCTGATTAAACGGTGCCACTCCCGGGCATCTAGGGTTTCATTTTCCACTACTTGGAGTGATTTCTGCAGCCACTGCCCCCAATGTTTTGTATTAGCAGGCCCCAATGTTTTACCTAGGGCAGCCAAATCTGCCCCACTAAGGGGAACCGTGATCTGTGTGGTTTGGTTGGGGTTTCCCTGGGCATCCCTGGTTATGGAGGTCTGTGTGACCGCGCATACCTCAGGCCCTGGTTCTGTCTCCTCCTCGGACTCAAAGTCCTGAAAGGAGGGGTACAGCGCATGGCGTGAACCCCCTTTCCCATTCCTGGTTTCTCCCTGTATGAAAGCAGCCACTTGTAAGCTGCGCTCCTGGAGTTCCTGCTTTAAGCGGGTGATAGTTTCCTCACAGGGTCCATGATTACTTTTGGCTTCTTTGTCAGATTGTTCATTTGCCATCATTTTTACCAGGTTTTGCAAGGTCTCCCAGCTTGCTTTTTCCTGATCAAGTGACTCTAATTGTTGGGCCTGATTCAGATTTGTCTCTCTTAATATTCCAAATTACGAAGGAGGCTATTCAATATTTGGTTATTCAGTTCCAATTGTGAATTTTTGTCCTTCAGAGCCTGATTTGGAATTTCCTTTTCCTCAATTTCGGAGGCTCTTTGGGTTTTTTCTTCAATTGCTGTTTTCACAGCATGCCACAGTAGCCAAACTGCAGTACTGTGCTGTCTCTGGGCTGATGGCTTTTCACAGAGACAACATTTCTCAAATTGAACCTCAGTATGATTCAGGGAGAACCCTGGAACACACACATCCTCCCTCCAAGGAGAAGGCGCCTTTTTCAGGATTTCCCTGCGCAAGAGTGATACCTCCTCCTTTTTTACCCACTTTGCCCCATGCTCACTAATGACTGTCATGGGGGTCTTCTTCCTGAACATCCTGAACATACTGGTTACTTTTCAGGCCTACCACAACAACAATGACAACTACAACAAGGACAACGATGACAGTGACAACACGGAAAGTGCTGTGGGTGCTCAAGCCCCTGTCCTGCAGGAGTTCCCCTAAAAATGCTGACCCTTCACAAGCACACTAGCTCACCCAGCCCACACGTCTCACTCCCGCTAAAACCCTCAATACGCCCGCATTCTCCACCATATAAATGTTGCCCTGAGGGGTCAGGCCAATGCTCAGGAACTCAATATTGCACTGTTAGACAGGAGAGTGTGGTGTACAATTGTACGCCACCCCCTCCTGTCTAACTGTGCAATATGGAGATCCTGAGTGTTGGCCTGACCCCTCAGGGCAACAGACCTCCAGGGCTGTGCTTCTCACGAGGCTGAGCCCTGCAGTGCTGCTCGCATGGGGGCAGAAAGCCCCTTTGCAGCCTCAACTCCCCAGTGCTCCCAGCACCTCTCGCTCCTGGGATCGCAGGTAAGGAACAGGACCGAGGCATCCGGGCTCATCCCCTCCCCAGGCCTTCCTCCCTCCCCTCTGCTAGACCTGGACTACAAGCCAGGCGTCCGGGCTCCTAGCCCCGCCTGCTGCAACGTTTCAGACCCCACTCCCCCTCCAGACCTGGAATCGAAGCCAGGTGTCCAGGCCACCACCCTGCAGACCCCACTCCCCTCCCACAACAGGGACACAGCCCAGGTGCCCAGGCTCCCAATCCTGCCCAGCACTTGTGACCCCATTCCTTTCGCTGGGGCAAGGTCCCTCAAGCCCAGCCCCTGCCAGTCTAAGCACTACCTACCTCTTCCCCATGCTGGGAAGGAGACCCAGGTGTCCAGGCAGCTTCCTTTACAGCACTGGGGACTGGAGCGGGGCATGTGATGCAGAGGTTAGAGTTTTGTTTCTGGGGTATTTGCTTCAGTCTCACCTGGGCTACGAGACCCACGGCCATGGAGCTGCATCTTGGGCTTGCAGGCTGGGTGTTTTACAATCCTGTCTTGCTCCTGGCCCTGGGGTTAAGTGGGGGTGAAGCTCAGGGGTTGGAGCAGGCTGGGAGACTAGACACGTGGGAACCCTGCTATGGGAGGGGGTGAGAGCAAGGGGGTGGGGGGAGAAGAGCCTGGACACGTGGGTTGTATACCCGCTCTGGGAGAATCATAGCATCATAGAAAATGAGGATTGGAGGGGACCTCAGGGGGTCACAGCTAGTTCAAGCCTGTGCTCAAAGCAGGACCAGCCCCAACTACATTATCCCATTGTCTAGCTGGTACATTTGTGTAGCTGGGTATTGAAAACTCCCAAGGATGGCGCATCCACAACCTCTCGGTAACCTGTTCCAGTGTTTGAATACCCTCCTAGTGATGAAATTCTTCCTGATATTTAACCTTCCCTTCCCTTGCTACAACTTGAGCCCATTGCTCCTTCTTCTGCCCTCTACCACCACTGAGAACAGTCCAGTTCCATCCTCTTTCTAATCCTCCTTCAGGTAGTTGAGGGCTGCTATGAAATCCCCTCTCAGTCTTCTCTTCTCCAGACTCAATGAGTGCAGTTCCCTCAGTCTTTGCCTTGCTGCTCAGTCACCTTTTCAAGGCCAGTTTCAAGGTGCGGTTAGTTCTTCCCCCCGGCCTGGGGATGGAGGGTGCCCTGCAATGTGAAATCACTGTTTTATACCCAGGGCCTCACAAAGGTCCTGCATTACCTTCCCCACAAAGTGAGGACCTTGATCAGAGAGAATTTTGTCAGGGAGCCCAAATCGAGCAAAACTTTCTGCCATTAGGACTTTGGTTTTTGTAAGTGCATCATTTTTATGAGTGGGAATTGCTTCTACCTACTTTGTGAAGGCATCCACTGCTACCAGGTAGTAGTTAAATCCTTTTTTGGGGGGGAGGGGAGGGGGGCAACTGGATGTGGTCTACCTGGAGGAGGTTCGAAGGTCCTAAAATGGGTTGGTGATGGTGACCTAAAGGTCCCTTTACAAGTCATGAGTCTGGGTTATTTGCTGAATAAGGGATGCGATTGTATATGTAATGGTCTATGTCTTCCCTCATGTTCCGCCCCCAGCCAGGATTTGATAACCATTTGAGGGTGTTATTTACCCCAAAATGGCCATTTCTGTGAGCCAGCCCCACCAGTTCCCTTCTTACTCCTTGTGAACTACCCATACAGGCAATCCATCTTCCCCCTGTGGTGCCAGCACCAATCAATGGTCACTGTCCAAACTGTGCACTCTCCCCTTTTTGCCTTTTGTGCTGTCTTCTGGACTTGAGGATCTGAGGCCTGCAATGCTCATAGGTCAAGTTCAGGCTGACTGGATCCCGGTTTAGCTGCTGCTACTGGGGTAACCTTATCAGCCATCGTGCACAAAGGACCTTTTAGGGCTCCTCCCTTAGCTGTGGCATCGGCTTAATTATTTAGATCAGCAGCCCGTGACCTCTTCTGGTGGCCTTTACTTTCCCTCTGCTAAGAGGCACCTGGAGTTGTTCTGCTCAGTCCCACGCATACCGCAGCAGCTGTGCGTGGGTCATTTGTTTCCCATCCCTTCAACTCCCATAAGGAGTTGCACACACTACGCAATCTGAATTGGAGAAAATGCAAATCCGACCAGCAGTGCCCCTGGTATTTTCCAGGGCCACCGCAACGGCCCCCACTTCTGTGGCTTGAGCAGAACAGGGTTCATGGGATCCCTTATAAACCACGAGGTGTGCCTGCCGATTCTGGCCAGGCTTGTGCTGGGATTTGTTTTCAGCCACTTTAATTGCTGCACGCCCCGGATGGGGTTTCCCTTCCTCACAGTGACTAGACCCATTAACAAACCCCACTAACACACTCCACATTTTCTAGAGCTGGATTGTACGTGCAGAAAGCAAATGGACTTGGTTTTTCAACCACCCGTAAACACCTGTCTCACTTCTCAACTTCACTATTGGCCTTTATTCACGTGGTGCTGATGCTAAGAAGAGCTGATAAGGTCCTGTGCCCTGGGGTTGCTCCCATAGATGTTCCTGTTTGTGGGCAACGAAGCGAGGAAGAGTGTGTGCAGGAACATCGTGGATCTGATAAGATTTGGCCTCGTGAAGCTGTGTCAAACACAGGCCAGAGGACATCGGAGGACATGGCAAGGCAAGTACGGATGAGACGTGGCACTTGGATACATCGGCGCTATGCCATGTCAGCGGGCTGGCAGGGCAAAGGCCCAGAACGAGACTGGCACCAGCGGTGAGATGGGTGGGGAGGGGCCAGGGCTGTTGGCTTCTGCCCCTGGCTCTGGGAGGGGAGTGGGCCGGGACCCTGGGCTCGCTAGGCACAGCTCTGAGCCTGCCATGGGCTGCTCTAGAAAGAGGAGCGTGGTGGGCCGTGCAGACTATGCGGTGGATGAAACCATAGCCCCAGGGTGATGGCTCGAGCCCCAGGACTCACCTTGCCCTGACACTGAGCCCCGCGCTGCTGCTCGGATGGGGGCAGAAAGCCCCTTCCCTACCTCTGCTCCCCAAGTCCTGCAAACACCTCTTGTTCTTGAGCAAGGAACACGACCAGGTGTCCGGGCTCATCTCTCCCCACCTTCGTCCCTCTCCTCCGCGAGAGCTGCAATCGAAGCCAGGCATCCGAGCTGCCTGCTCTCGCCCGCTCTCACCCCCAAACCTCGCTCCCTGCCAGAATGAAACACAACCCAGGTGTCTGGGCTCTGAGTCCTGCCACCCGCCGTGAGCCCATTCCTTTCCTGCGATGAGATCTCTCACCTCAGCCCCTGCCAGTCTAACCACTGCCTACCTCTGCCCCATGCTGGGGAGGGGACCAAGGTGTCTGGGCACCACCCCCGCCCTCCTTTACAGTGCCGGGCCTGGAGGAGGCAGGTGATGCTGTGGTTAGTGCTGAGTTTCTGGGCATCTGCTCCAGTCCCTGCTGGGCTGCAAGACATGGGGCCATGGCGCTGTGGCTGGGGCTGGCGCATCTGGTGCTGTCGATCCCCATCTCACCAGGGTTTGAAACCCCCAGGATGAAGCTTGTATGAGTGATCCTGCTGGGTCTGGCCAGGCTTGTGCTGGACCTTGTTTTCATCTGCTTAAATTGCCGCAAACCCGGGATGGGCTTTCGCTTCCTGACAGTAACGGCCCATCCACAAACCGCACCAAAATACCCTCCTCATTTTCTAGAGCTGGATCACAAGTGCAGAAATCAAATGGACCCTGTTTTCCTGGTGTAATTTCTTGTAGTTGGCACTCATGACCGCCCCACTTGGTGTCTCCCCTCCTTCCACCGGCTGTGCTGTTAGGGCATAAAGGACAAGGCACGGCTGTGGGACCTTTTGTATAGTCACGTTTTGGTTAGTAGAGCCATGGGCCACTTGGCCAGTCAAGGATTAAGAACCTTGTCTTTGTCATAACCAAATTAGTTGAGTGCCCCGTCACAATAGAATTGCCTGATTACTTTCAAATTTGGTACGTTATGCCTCATTAGCCATTGCTACCTGGCAGTCTGTTATTGGCTACTCTAAGTGTCTAAAAATCCGTGCAGCTTCCGCCCAAGTTGGAGAGCTCTGAGCACGTGGTAGAGCACAGAGAACTTTGCCATGCGGAAGAGAAAAGCTGGCGGACTGGCCATCTTCCAACATCTCCCCGTCCTCGACTATCCCGACGTATCCTTCATCCTGCATGCTCGTTTTTGTCTATGGACTCGCCGGCTCATTTTGTTGCCAGTTACCTGTAACTACGCAAGCAACTCGTTGCCTGTAACTATGTAAGCAACCTTACCACCTGTGTCGCGACCACCAGCGGCATAAATAAAGTTAAAGTAAAAGTTATTTTACAACCAATATGCTGTGTCCCGCCTCTCCATCCACCTGCCCGCCTGACGGCTGAGTAATCAGCAATCCTCCTCAAGTCGGCTCCGGCTGTCTGAGACATGGTGTCACGAACAGGATCTAAGGGCACGGTGGTGGAGATGAATTTGGGGGGGTGCTGCCCCGGGCGCACCGGGACCCGCCATGTGGAAGACGCGGATGAACTCTGGGCGCATATCGCCTACCACCAGGCGGTAGGGGGGGATGGAAGGAACATTGACGGCTACTTCTCTGTGAAAGGGGAAGGAGCAGTCATGAAGGAGTGGAGAGCAAAGCTGTTTCTCGGGGCGTTCGGGTGTCTAATGGGCAGTGACCGGGTTTGCTATCGGCCCCCAGATAAAACACTGACCCTATCCCTAGCGGGGGTGAAGGCGAAGAAGGCGGAAAATCTGACCCCCGCTCAAGAGTTTGCCCAGTGCACCCAGTGCCTGAGGGAAGGAGGGGAGCCCACCCCACCAGACTGGTTTAACTGTCCGGCTTTAGTGTCTGGATCGTGCGGTCACGAACTCCTTGGCCAGCTCCGGGAGGGCCTGGAGACCGAGGGCCGCCACGCGGCAAGATGGGGGTTGACAAAGTGGAATAAAGGAAAAATGATAAATGTGTTATTCCGTTCGGTAGCGGGTCTACTACGGGAGAACGCAAATCTAGAGGCGCAGTTGCACGCAGTGGGCAAGGAGTCACTGGAGCAGGCGGCAGGGGGCTCCGAGCCAACGCTCCAAAATGGCGCCGGCCGCATGGCGCCGCTGCTAAAAAATGGTGCCGAAAAAAGCGGAAAAGGAATGAAAATCCCCCTGGGAGGTGGGCCGGCCGCGTCACCGCCCACGGCCCCGCCCCTCAGAGTGGTGCCAAAAGAAGCCCCGCCCCCTGTCGTGGAGCCAGGAGTGGAACCGCCCCTGTATGAGGGAGGAAAGTTGCATCCAGTGCTCCCGCCCGACAAATTTAACCCTCTCCCGACTGCGGCTCACCCGATAGCATTGGTGAAACATGTCGCAGATGCACAAGGCACCACACGCACTACCATTACGTATCGCACGTGCACCCGACCAGAGTTACAAGAACTTTGTCGGGAATCAAAAATGAAACCTGAAGAAACTCTAGCCATATGGCTGGGACGACTGATTGTGGAATTTGGATCTGACATACTAGACTCAGAAGAAGCAAGTGCCTTAACCCGACAAGCGGTGTGGAGTGGAGGACGTGCCACCGATCTGAACGTGATCACAGAAAACACACATTGGCCCATTCCACTCCCGGCGCTTGTGGTGGGACAAGTGACCCATAAATCCCACTCCTGGCATGAGGGTCGCCCGCAGAAGGCCAGTGCGGAACAACTTCTCTTGGCCATAATCGGAGTGTCGTACCTTTCATGGAACCCAAGGGTGCATCCACTGGGACTGGCGCAGGCCCAACACAAGAAAAGATGGGCTCATCACCACTTACCAAACCCCGGAGCGATTCCAACGACTCTGGAGGCCATAGACGCCTGTGTAGAGGTGTACAGAGGGACAGACGCTATCACGCTCCGACTCTTTCTTAACCCAACGGCGGGTCAGCCAGCAGGGAACCTCTTAAGTCATCTCCCTCGACTGCAGGCACTCATGAAACAGCGAGGGAACTCCTATTGATACAAAAAACTGACCTTCGGCGTATCCGATCGACGCCCAGGACACGAGACATCATGGATCCGACTCTCGACGAACACCGCGACCATTGCCGCAGAGAATGCCGGAGGAGCGGGCCATGTTTGGATTCCTATTAAGCCATTCGAAACTTTCAAAACAACAGCTACGCATCCTAGGGGATGAAGGTCAACGTCAAAAAAAACGAGTAGCGGCCGTCGGTCATGCCGGCGGCCTTCACAAACCCAACCCTGCTGACACCCGACCCTATGTTGAGCTCCTCATTTATAATCCTCATGACCCAAGCCCAGGTCAACGTTGTCACCAATACCACGCCCCATATAAAAACTGCTAAGACCATCCAAGTACAAGGACTCAACGCCATTGCCGCAACGCCCCGGATTAAGTTCCAAATCCAGGGGCACGTACTGAATGGTGTCCTAGGGGGCATCAATATACTAGAAATTCCGGGAATCAAAGTACTTAACCTCAAAGAACAGGTGCTACAAGCACTTCCCACTGCTATCCCGGAACCAGATTGGCATCGACCGACGCTCCGCGACACCTCCACCTGGCGATATCGGCCAATCCCAACTAAGGGCCTCCTTAAAGGGTCCCTCACCAACCTTCTGCGATGACTCGAGCAACGGGGTTCCATCAAACCAGTAACTGCTAGCACCTACTTATCACCGGGGTGGGGAGTGGCAAAACCTGAAAAACCCGACGAAGCCCGGCTCGTCGTTGATTACAGGGAGGCCAACAAAAGGTGTCAAGTACTTCAGCAACCCAACACTTCCACCCTACCACAATATATGTCCGAAATGGCCCAATTTCAGCAAGACGAGTGGGTCGGAGTCACCCTAGACTTAAAGAACATGTTCTTCTCGATTCCGATTGCCGACCCTGAAGGAGTGTTAAATATGTACATTGAGGGCACTATGTACAAATGGACGGTCTGTCCGCAGGGATACTGCAACGCTCCGTCGTTGGCCACTGGTGCTATGAATAATACCTTAAAGAACTTTCGTGCCTCACACACCCTTCCGTCAAAAGAGGAATTAAGAATTTGGAGTTATGTTGATGACATTGCTATTATGGGCCATGATAGCTCCATCGTCACTAGAATAGTCAACCAGCTAGTAGCCCACCTTCAAGGTGAGGGATGGACAGTTAACGAGGAAAAGTCATGCCTGCATCCCGTAGATGACATCATGTTCCTCGGCACCTGATTCGTCGGCTCCATTCGCCACGGAATCTTGCATGATGGCCCCGACATCGACCCATTAAAGAAACCCCTGCCCGTAACTAAAAGACATTTTCAGCAGCTTTTGGGTCACTTAAATTGGTACCGGCACTATGTTAACCCCAGCCATCTTACGCTCCTTACTAAATTACAGCGACAGGTCCGTGACAAGTCCCAAAAATCCACACCTTGGACGGAAGGGGATCAGCGGAACCTGCATCGCCTGTTAGCCGCTGTCAAGGATCCGCAGCTCCACGCAATCAACCTCGGTGAACCATTAATCGTAACTCTTGGGTTCACCACTAACCACGTGTGGGCTGTCGCGCACAACTCTCGCAGTGACCTGGTATACACCGCTCATAAAACTCTTCAAGCAGCACAACACCGGTATGGGGCCGTAGGAAAGATCCTTCTGGCTGGACAGCTAGTAGAGCCATTAGCAAGGGGGCACGGAACGCTCCGCGCTCCCGCTGCCACTTAGTTGCCTTTGCTAGATGCAAAAAAGGTCGATCCGTATTTTCAAGGAGAACCTAAGACGTGGAACACATTGGTACTCACCCATCATTACAACTGGTGCTGTTGGAAATTTAAAGACACGGCACCCGATCCCAACTCAGGGGATGAGGAAAACCCCCCAACGCTGTATGGAACCTCTGCCCCGGCCTGGATGGCCTCGGATGGAACTTCCCGACACGGCGGAGGCTACGGGTACTATTATAAGGCTTGTCACGACGTGGAAATACTCTGGGCCCACCCAGATGACAATTCTGCTCAAAAATGCGAACTGCTGGGATTCCTTAAGGTGCTGCAACACTGTCTAATGCACCACAATGATACACTTCCAGTTCCAATCATCGCAATTGACTCGCAGTACATCTATAAGATCCTTACCAGCGCAGCCCTTCCCACTGAAAATTTGAATAATTGGGAAGACATCTGGAAAACTTTAACTAAATTTACACGGCTCCCACTGGTTAAGCACACCAAGTCACACCGCCCTGACACCGACCCAGTGCATGAGGTCATCGATAAGCTCTTAGAAGATCCACGCCGGACCGACGTGGTTCTGTGCATCACCACTACTCCCAATCCCGAAATAAGCCCGTTCCTCTCATGGCTTCATGAGAATTGGGGTCACCCGGGACCGCAGGCCAGCCATTGACGCTGGCGCCAAGCCGCAACAGAGCTCACCTCGTATGGAGTTCAACGCGATTGGGAAAAGGTAGCACAAGCTTGGGAGACATGTGCCAAAGAGAAGTGCCATTGAACCAAACATCAAGATGGAGCTTTCAACCCCTCGCAAATTCAGGCAGAAAAAGTCTGACAAATAGACCTGCTCGGGCCCCTCCCGGGGTCCAAACCACCAAATAAGGGATTAGTCATCGTTGATTTGGGAACGCACCAGTTACAAGTCATTCCCTTGCGGAAAAGCAACGCCACTGTTGTTGTCTCCGCCTTAACTGCTGCATTTGCTGCCTGGCAACCACCCCATAAAATTCAATCTGACGGAGGACCTCCGTTTAACTCTAACACTCTAGACAAATTCGCTCGTCTTCATAACATCGCATGGCATCTCCATTTGCCATACCACCCACAATCTAACGGCGTTGTAGAGCGACACGTCGGCTTATACAAAGAACAACTTCGTCTCAGAGGGGGAGGGACGTACAAAAACTGGACTAAGCACAATCATGACGTCCTCATTTCGCTGAACACCGCAAAACCACTATGGGACGAGGCCGATCCCAAGAAACCTCTACCCTGGGAACCTAAATTCCAACCCGATGAGTTAGTGTGGGTTTCGATACCGCACCCTCGTCAATCTCATCCACAAGTCTACAAGGGGACAGTTCAACGGTCGGAACAGTATCCCAACACCTATTCCGTTCTATTGGAGGAAAGGCCCGATCGTCCCCCCATTATCGTTCACCACAACTGGTTGACTCGCCGTTCCGCCGATCACCCAGTTTCCTTGTAGTGAACCCGATTATGGTTTTCTTTTGTTTCTTTTGTTTCTTTTGTTTCCTTGTAGGCCTGGCGGTGACGAAGCGGCAATCTACAGCTGCTCGATCACGAGATCCACCGTAGCACATTTGGGTCGACACAGTGATGGCCGCTTCACATGTTGTGAACGGGATCATCGTCATGCTTCTGCTGTTCCTGACTGGTTCCTCAGTGAATGGAACTGACTTCACAACTTCTAATTCGGTCCTGTCCCTTTTATCACTCTGGGCGAACATCACGGGAGAAAGTAGTGAGTCAGGACTCACCGCATGCTTACGCCTACCCATTTCTGTTAACGACCCGGTGTTAACCCCATTTGTATACCCTCTTAATGTTGATAAGTGGTTTAAAGCCCGGAACACCAATCCGAACCCCAATATTACGATAACTCAACATTCTTTTATATATTCTCAGCGCCAACATACCGTCTATCACTGGTATTCATGGCACATAACTTGACCTTAGCCAAAATGGACCGCTCTATCTGCAGATCGGAGGCTGTGTTTCCACCTGCCCCCGTTCAGCTCCACTATAACATTGTGTGTTCAGAGATACCATGGGGGATTAACCCAGAAGGAGTAAAGTGGTCCAGGGACGATAATTCGTTAGCCTGGAACCCCACAGCCATTACTCTAACATGGTACCTAGCCCTTCCCCCAGGCCCGAACAAAACGAGGGCACAAAATGAGTCTGGCCCGATTCCATCCGTCCTTCAGCAGCCCCGATCTTTAGTCTCTTGGAACGGTTTGCTAGCCATCAATGTATCGGATGCCCAAGATTGGCGCTGGTATTTTTACCCCATCTTAACGGCGGGCAGACTCAGTCAGTGGTGCCATGGCTACGACGCGGCCCCCAACACGGTCAATCTCCCCCGTGAGGTAGCTTTAGTCGCATAAAAAGGTCAAAGCTGTGCATTAATTAGTACTCCGGCCCCTTTAGGGCTGCTATGGGCTTGTTCAGACGGGCAGCTTTACACTAACCTCCCGGCCGCCTTAACGGGTGTCCAATGCTTTTTGAGTACAGTAATGCTCTGCCCCCCCTTAAGTGTTGACACATCTCACCCGAGTAGTCCGGCCGTACTTCGTTGCCATAAGCGACGCGCTCCGGTGTGGAGCGAGTTAACGGACAAAGAAAAATTCAACCAAAAGTTTGTGTGGGCACTTCAAGGTTATTTTACATGGGGAATAGGGATAGGCAAGACAAGAGTCGCTATCGCTAAGTTAGCTGAACAAGTTGAGCTTTTAGCCAATAGTACCGAAGCATCCCTACGGTTATTAAACCAGCAATTACAAGCTACATTGCACATGACCATGCAAAACCGCTTAGCCCTCGACGCGATGTTACTACATCTGGGAGGCGTGTGTCAATTCCTTAACCTGTCTAAGGAACACTGTTGTATTAGCATACCTAATGTTACTATTCCACTAGAAGATCAGCTCGACCGCATAAAACAAATTGCCACAGACACTAACAATGTCACTGGGATCGGAAAGGGATGGTTAGCTGACATTTTCGGCTGGATGGGATGGGACACGTCATCTTGGTTAATGCATTTACTAACCCCCCTCATTACTGTCACAACCCAGTGATTTTGGTGCCTCGGCATGATGGAATTTTCCCGCCACATGAGAGCCTCTTGCACAGCAAAGGGTTTTTGTTGCAACAGAAAAACCCCGGTGCAAGAGAGTTCCCGCCATTTGAATGCAAATTTGTGTCCCGCTATTGGCTAGTTCTAAATTATTCCTATGTGGCGGCTAGTAATTGGCTTGCTAGCCGTTTAAAATTTCGTGCGACTTCCGCCCAAGTCAGAGAACTTTGAGCACGCTGCAGAGTGCCTCTAAAGAGATCTGACTTGTGGCTGAGCTGATCGATAGACTGATCACCTATCGATTCTTCTCCCCGTCGCCGAGCGCAATCCTCGACGTACCCTTTCCCTGCCGGCTTAATTTGTGGATGGATTAGCTGGCCTGAGCCTTGCCAGCTGGAGCAACTCACATAGTTGTTTAAGCGACCGGACCACCTGCGTCGCGGCTACAAGCGGCGTAAGTAAAGTTTTTGCAACCAATAAGCTGTGTCTGCCTCTCCATTCACCAGCCCGCCCAAACGACCGAGTGATTTTTGAATCATCTCCAGTCGGCTCTGGCCGTCCGAGACAATTACCTTGTGTTTACCATTAATAGTAATAGCCATTGTTGTATGTATGGGTTGTTGTATTTTACAGTTTATTAAGAAGCGATTTGTTAAGCTATCTGCTTATGTATATACCCATTTACCACTTGAACCTTATAAAAACGACGAGTTCCTAGACGAAAATTATTTGTCACCTAATTCCTTTGTCTATTGTGACATGGTCAAGGGGGCATGTCATAACCAAATTAGTTGAGTGCCCCTGTCACAATAGAATTGCCCAATTACTTTCAAATTTGGTACGTTATGCCTCATTAGCTATTCCTACCTGGCAGTCTGTTATTGGCTACTCTAAATGTATAAAAATCCGTGCAGCTTGCACCCAAGTCGGAGAGCTCTGAGCACGTGGTAGAGCACAGAGAACTTTGCCACGTGGAAGAGAAAAACTGGCGGACTGGCCATCTTCCAACATCTCCCCGTCCTCGACTATCCCGACGTACCCTTCAACCTGCATGCTCGTTTTTGTCTA
>NW_005843895.1:0-11462 GCF_000455745.1 Alligator sinensis | reverse complement strand
AAGCAACCTTACCACCTGCGTCGTGACCACCAGCGGCGTAAATAAAGTTAAAGTAAAAGTTATTTTACAACCAATATGCTGTGTCCCGCCTCTCCATCCACCAGCCCGCCTGACGGCCGAGTAATCAGCGATCCTCCTCAAGTCGGCTCCGGCCATCTGAGACAGTCTTCACTGATTTTGCCTGACAAAACATATTTGATGGGAGTGCGGCTTGCTTGCAAGACCCCAGGAGTGGCCAATTAAGTATTCCCAGTGCTGTGAGGCCCAAACTAGGGCAAGGACTTCCTTTTCACAGGGGTGAATGCTTGTTCACCTTGTCTCGGTATTCATGACGCATAGGCTATAGGCCTTAGCCCATTGCCATGGTCCTGTAAAGCACAGCGCCTAAGCTGTCCTCTGAGCCAGCTAAACGTAACTCAGCAGGTAACTCTGGTCTAGGACAGGCCAAAGCGGGGCCTTGCATCAGGGCATGCCGCAAGTTGTTAAAAGCATTTTGCAGAGCAGGGCCCCACTCCCACAGCTGACCCGTTTTTAGTAGCTGATAAGCAGAGCAGCTTTTTCAGCTTACATCTCAATAAAGTCACATGAAAAGCCTGTCAGGGCCAGAATGAGCGGAGGGTTGTTAAGTCAGTAGGAGCTGGAAATTTGCACAGAAGCTCATTTCTTTGCTTCTCAGGGGTACGGCCCTCTGCCCCTAATTCAATGCCCTGATATTTACCTTGTTGTTGCACCAGCGGTGCATTGCGTGGGCTGATCTGAACTCCAACGTCACATGTAACAGTCAGAGCTGTCTGACTGCTTTCTGGACACTCTTCCCTGGTGGCAGCGCATTCAAAATAAAATCTACGTACAGGATAACATGATCGCGGGCAGCAACAGGAAGCGGGTCCCACATTTTAACGGCATGTGAGTGGCAGATGGCTGGTGTGTCATGAAACCCTTGAGGGACTCAGGTAAATGTGTCCTGCCAATCCATAAAGTGAAGGCAAACTTGGACCCACTCAATACCACGGGGGTTGGTTAAAGGTGCCACGGTAGCCTTGCCATTAAATCCTTCTCAAGTTTGTGTTTTGGGGCCTTTTGGCCGGGAACTTTGGAGGCTCTCACAGCTAATGATGGGGATGGATGCACTGGTGTTTAATAGCGTTGTTTGCTGCCCCAGTGTCCCCTGAGGTGGTGTTTCTTCCCAGAACACCTTAACCTCTGGCCTACCCCACTGATCAAAAGTTGCAGGTCCAATTCCTGCAGGGTGCGGACCGAGGACACTGGACAGTCCTAATATGACTGGTCACAATGGTTATGGGCTTCCCTGTCATGACACCTGCGGCCCTTGTCTTCCTCTTCGTGATGGCGTGGCAGTCGGCTAAGCAGCTCTGATGTGGGAAGCCCATCAATAGCCTCCCGGAGCTCACAGCTCAAAAAGTGCCTCCACATAGCACTCTTTCCTGCGTATGCAGGGGGTCGGACTCGATGATCTATTGAGGTTCCTTCTGACCCTAGCATCTATGAATCTATGAATCTCCGCCATAGCCAATGATCAGATGGGACTCTCGCCTCACCACGGGTCTGTATCTTCAGTCTCTGCCTCTGGGCGCTCCACTCTGGGCGCTCCTGTATAAACTGCAATCCTTCCCGTCCTGGGTGGGGCTGAGAAGGAAACATTAGTAGCCATAAACACATCTGCCAACCTTACTTCAATCCTATCCAATGGGGTGGTCTCAGGTAAGTCTCCTGCCTGTACCTTCATTTCACTATTAAGGGTTTGAACAGTGCAACTCTGAAATCTGGGACGGCCCACTTTGCATATCCCTGCTGTGGGATTGGCACCACCCACGTAACAAGGCCAAAACCTTTTTTGCCACAAGTGCATGAGGGGGCTCTCCCCGTTTCTGTTTTACTGAGTAGGACAAACCTAACAAATTCCATCTAGGTAATACAAATTTAAAATGCGCTGCAAGGTCTCCCTCTGGCCACCTCCGTACCCATACTTAAGGTGAGGTGGGAGAGCTAAAAACCTCAGAGGGTTCAAAGCATGGTGCTACAGCATAGGGGTGTCTAGCTGATGGTGAAATGCAGGTCAGTTATGGACTCCAATGACCCAATCTGGGGGCGTCCCTTTGTCAAGAGGTCCCAAAGATTTTACTATGGCCTCAGCCTGAGTGGATGAGAGGGGCAAGCTCTCAGTTCGTGTGCAAGTGTCAATGAACCCTCCCCGGGCATCCATCCTTTGGGTAGACTGGACAGTCACAGTGCCGTGGGGGCACTAGGCCCCAGAGCTGGCAGCCCATCCCCTCCTGGAAGGGCTGGATACAAAGCTTTTCCCCAAAGCTTCTATGTTAACACAAGAGTTATCCTCCTACGGGGTGGGTCTAGATGAGACGGTCCTCAGGAAAGCCAGCCACCAGAGGTGAAGAGCAGCTACAATCCCAGGGCTGGCTTTTAGCTGAGCCTGCAGGTGGGCAATCCCCTGCTGGCCCTCAAGGTGATCTCACCGACCCTTTACACCCTGCTTTGATTGCTCTAAAAGGGCGCGAACCCCACCCTGGGCCTCCTCTGTTTTCTTTTTCCATTCTTTTGTCTCCTGTATGGCTGCAAGTAGGTCTCTTTCTGCTCGCTCCCTTCTTTCCTTCTCACCCTGAGAGGAGCTAAGCAAGCTCAAATTGTGGGTGGTAACAACCTGTGCACTTCCAATTCCCTCTCCTTTACCAAGGCTGCAGACATGGATTTCTCCTCCTCTTGTAAGGCAACAGATTTAACCCTTTCCTCCTCTTTTAAGGCAGCAGACCTAAGGTTTTCTTCCTATGTCAAGGCTGGAGACTTAAACCTTTCTTCCTCTACAATCCCTTGCAAGACTTGGATCTCCTTATGTAAGGCTTGGTTCACCTGCAATAGACCCTGAATGAGTGCCACCATTTTCTTTCTTAGACAGTTTTGGTTTAAGTGCTGAGATTAACCTTTGTCCATAGGCTGTAGTCCTTAACTTGATACCATCAATCCGTCTCTGGCTCCTGCCGGCCTTGCCAATTGTTGCTACTAGGATTCTTGTTGCCAGAGCCCCCCATGGCCTGACACGGCCCCTCGTCCGATTTGGTCACAGGTGAACTTTCTATAATAAACCCTCAACTTTATTACAGGTTTCCTCCCCATAATACGACCTGGCAAGTGGCTCCTTAGGTGTTACAACAGTGACCTTCCATGGTAGCCGTCCCAGATCCTCCGCTGGGTGTGGGGGATGTTAGTTTCTGGAGCCCCCGTTCTTTGAACAAAAAGATCAAGGTTGCTACTGTCTCCCCAGGGTGGCAGCACAGACACACGTGTTCCTCTGTTTGGCCATCGCTGTTGTAACTTTCCTCATCCCAAATTGTCCAATTCCTTGGCTCTGTGCCAAGCATTCCCTATGTGGTGCACCAATCCCGTGGCACTGTACCAGCCACGTTCCTATAGGGAAGCTGTTGCCCCTTGCTCCCTAGGGCCCAGTCACAGCACTCGTATCTCCCAGGGCCACAGCGTGTGCTCTCTTGAATCTGGTACTTAGTTTTAGGAAGGCCTGCACGATGGCTAAAAGCCCTAGCATAACTCAGTTTGCCCGCTACACCAGTGATATTCTAGGTCATTGATGAAGACATTGAAGGCTACTGGCCTCAGGAATGACACCTGGGGCTTTCCACATAAGAGCAGCTGCCATGGAGCCAGTGACAACAACCCTCTAGGCCTGATGCTCCGGCCAGATTGCTACCCACCTTCCAGTCTGTTCATCCGTCTTATACTTCCTCAGTTTGCCTGCGAGAACGTTGTTGGAGGTGGTATCATAAATCTTGCTAAAATGAAGCTATAGCATATCCACTGGTCTCCCTGCATCCACAGAGCCAGTCACCTTGTCCTAGAAGGCAATCAGGTGGGTCAGGCATGACTTGCCCTTGGTGAATCCATGCTGACTGTTCCTAGTCATGCTTTTCTCCTCCAAGAGCTTAGAAGTGGATTCCTTGAGGAGGAGCCGGGCCACCTGTAGGGAATCAGGAAGGGGGTTTTCTCCCCTGCCATTCGTATTTAGCTGTGCCAGGCTGGAGCCGGGCTCCTGAGCCGTGTGAACAGGCCCTGCAAACAGGTGTGCTCTTCAGGGGTGTGCCACAGTTTGCTTGGGAGTTTGTGGAGGAGGGCAGGCAGGAGGGGCCTGAGACTTCACACATCAGGAGCCCCTGACAAAGAGTTCAGGTAAGAGAGTGAGGAGAGTGGCTACTATGGGGGTGGAGACATGGAGTGCAGCCGGGGACCCTGCCTCAGTGTTGCCTCATTTTTGAGGCTCCTGTGCAGCTTGCACTGAGATCGGGCCTTTGGATGGGTCAGCGGCATCCTGACCCCTTGTCTGTGGGGCTGCCTGGTGGGGGCTCCAGGGCCGGGGGATGGCGGAGGAACCAGGAGTCCCTCACCTGTGCCATGTGCACCCAGCTTGAGGCCCTGGAGTGGCAGGTGAGGGAACTCCAGGCAGAGGTCAGGATTCCCTTTCATCACCAATCAAGCCCCAAGACTCACCCTCCATGTCCCCTGATTGGCTCCTTGGGGCACCTGGAGAGGGATAAAAGGGGCAGCGTGGCTGACTCAGGGAAGAGACCGGAAAGGGATCACAAGGAAGGAGCTTCAAGGAGCTGGCAAGAGCTGAGCCAGCGGACTGGGAGTAGTTTCCCCAGAAGAGCCTGAAGGAGCGGGACCTGCAGCCAGCGTTGGGGTCCTCAGCAGCGCGGCGGGTGGCCGGCAGGAGAGGCTCCCTGCTGGGCTCCAGGATCCCCTACGAGAGGCTGCAGCCAGCAGGAGAGGCTCCCCAGCTCCAGCAAGATCTGAGCAGCGAGCTGAGAGGTTCCCAGCTCGGCTTCCAGCTCGTCTGTTCAGAGCCCAGGCAGCTCGGCCTGAGGCCGGGGGTCTGGGAAGGTCAAGATCCGTAGCAGCGTGGGGTAATACCGGGTCTGGTGGCTGTGTGGCAGAGTTTCTGCCTACCCTGTAGGAGATCTGAGTTCAAGTCCCAGAAGAAACCCCCCCACAAATCGCACACCCCTAGTGATGACCTATCA
This sequence comes from Alligator sinensis, assembly GCF_000455745.1. Taxonomy (NCBI): domain Eukaryota; kingdom Metazoa; phylum Chordata; order Crocodylia; family Alligatoridae; genus Alligator; species Alligator sinensis. The sequence goes on along the minus strand of NW_005843895.1, from coordinate 6,399 downwards.
CCCCTCTCTTGAACCTGTACGGAAAATCCTCAAACAGTTGCAACCCATACTAGACAGAGACCCTATTATTAAAAAGATCTTCCCAGAGCCACCCATCCTAGCCTTCAAACAAGCACCGAACTTCGCTAACCTCATCACCAGAAGCAAACTTCCTCAAGCCCAGAACACACCAAAAGGATCCAGACCGTGCCAGGACAAGAAATGCAAAACCTGCCAGCACATCTCTGCCACCCCCATTATTACTATACCCCACAACAGAGCCATCAGCATCCCTGGATCCTACAGCTGCACCTCCAGAAATGTGATCTATCTCATCCAATGCACCAAATGCCCCGATGGAAAATACGTAGGAGAGACCAAACAACAACTGCGCACCAGAATGAACGCACACCGGAAATCCATCAAAGACCGAAATACCCAACGACCTGTGGGGGCACATTTCTCACAAGAAAACCACTTTCTCTCCAGTCTCTCAGTCCTGATCCTCAAAGGAAACTTACACTTCCCAGAGACAAGACTATGAACTGCAGTTCATCAACCTCCTGGATACTAAAAATCATGGACTAAATATAGACATTGGATTTATGACACATTATAAGCTGCCTGACAGCTGACTCCCCAGGTATCTCTCCACTTTCATCCCCCTTCTCTCTCTTCCTCGCCGCCCCCGCCCCCCCCAGCCTGTTTCTCACCCATTGACTCCTCAATCTACATTTTCACTAGCTACCTGTCTTGTATGCATACCAGCCCAGCCGCTGGCTTCTTTACTTTTCATTCCATCCAGGAAGAGCACGCACCAATTTCAGGGACTTCCTTAGCCTGACGAAGGGTTTTTGAACCCGAAAGCTTGCTTAATAATTATTTTCCAGCTATTTGGGTTGGTCTAATAAATGATATCAGATTCACCCAAGGAACCTTGTCTGCCTATCTCCTTAGACCAACACAGCTACAACCTATACCCGTGTTAGCTTTCTTGGGCACTTATACACCTGAACAGAATTGCCCATTTTTTAAATTAAACTGTGTTACAGTTTACACATCCAGATTTGACAACAAGGGCACAGTCTTGGCTCTGATTCAGCTTCTTGTCCCCTGTCACCCCCAGATCCTTTCCTGCAGAGCTGCTGCCCAGCCACTCGGCCCCCAGCCTGTAGACCAGTGCATGGGATGTCCCCTCCTAAGTGCAGGACTTTGCATTTGTCCTTGTTGAACCTCATGAGATTCCTTTTGGCCCAACCCTCCAATTTATCTAGGTCCCACTGAATCCTAGCCCTTCCCTCCAGCATATCTACTACTCCGCCCAGCTCAGTGTAATGTGCATACTGCACTCTATGCCATCTATGGGACCAGCTCTGGGTGGGAGACACATGGCTGCAAGTCCCTTGCACCCCTCAGAACAAAAGACCCTGGCAGACCCCTCCAGCAGACCCCTACTCGACCCACAGCGTGGAGCCGGGAGTGAATTGGGGCCCACGGTGAGTGGGAGTAGAGGGGGCAGCTGAGCAGAGGCAAGGCAGATCATGCCCCCCCGCCCAGCTCTTCCTTAGCTGAGCCCCATAGTGTTGCTACTAGGATTCTTTTTGCCAGAGCCCCCCATGGACTGACACGGCTGCGTGTCCAATTTGGTATCAAATGAACTTTTAATTACTTTTAATAGTAATCCCTCAGCTTTATTACAGGTCTCCTCCCCATAATACAACCTGCCAAGTGGTTCCTTAGACATTACAACAGCGACCTTCAGTAGTAGTGGTCTCAGATTCTCCACTGGGTGTGTGGGATGTTATTTCTGGAGCTCCCATTGTTCGAACAAAAAGTCCAAGGTTGCTCCTGTCTCCCCAGGGTGGCAACGCAGATGCATGTGTTTCTTTGTTTCTCCGTTACTTTTGTAATTTTCCTCAGCCCAAATCATCCAATTCCTTGGCTCTGTGCCAAGCATTCCCTATGTGGTGCTCCAATCCCCTGGCACTATGCCAGCCAGATTTCTATAGGGAAGCTGTTGTCCCTTGCTCCCTAGTGCCCAATCACAGCACTCGTATCTCTCAGGGCCACAGCATGCACCCTGGAGATGACAGCCTGGGTTGTACCCCTGGGTAGCCAACCCTCCCCACCCCTCTGCATGCCACAGGATAGACCTCCAAAGCTGCATCTTGGGTAAGGGGGACAAGGGACCATCCCCCCCACTCCTGAGAGGGACCTGGGGACCCAGGGAGTCCCCCCACTCCTGAGAGGAAGCCAGGGGGTCCCCTTGCAGGCAATTAGTTGTGCCTGTCTACTAGGCCACAGCAAGAGTAACAGCTGCAGCTGAGGACATAGGCAACGTGTAGGGGGTAAACGGGGACATGGCTGCTGCTGCTGCTGTTGACAGTGGCATCTGCAGGGGCTCACCAGCTCTGTCTCCGCCACTGCCGGTGGCACCTGCGGGTACCCCCCCAGACTCATGAGGCACCAGTCACCCACGGGTGAGGACCATGTGGGTGTAATTATACCTACCTGGTCTCCTACTCAAAAAAGCACTTAAGGAGCCGAGCGAATAGGGCCCACCATACAACATGGTGATGTGCACATGTCGTAGCCCTAGGCTCCCTGATCTGGATGGACCACCCACAATTGGTACTTCAGAGGTCTTTACCCAGATGGAGCCTATGTTTCCAGCCTCCACACAGATGTAACCCTTGTCTCCAGGCTGTGGAGTCTGTGTGGCATGTCTGCTGGAGGCTGGGATCTGGGGTTCAAGCACTCCCACTTGTGGGATGTACTTGCTGGTGGAGACTCTGGAGGGCTGGGTGAGGGAGCTCCAGGAGAAGGTGAGCAGACTGACAACCATCAAGGAACATGAGGTGGATATCAACACTTACTGCCAGGCAATACCCCACAAGAAGGATGCAATGGAAAGCAGGCAGAAGAACGGGATTGAGAAACATGCCCCATCCTATGGTGTATGGAAACTGGTCACATCAGGACCAAAGCCATGACCTGCACCAGTTGCTCTAACATTAGCCCCGCACAACAAGTACATAGCCTTCGCACCATTGATGGAGGAGATGTCCACGTCCTCCACATGAAAGACAGGACAGGAACAGCTGCCTCCAGCAAGGAAGCAATGGAGAGTGCATGTGATGGGAGACTCCTTGATGCGAGAAACAGAAGGGACCTTTTTTTTGTCCAGACCCCTTTTCTTGAGAGGTCTCCTGCCTTTCAGGAGCCGGGATCCAAGATGCAATGGTGAGAATCCCAAAGCTGGTCCATCGTACAGATCAACTCCATGCTCTTTGTCCATGTGGGCACCAATGACCAGTGAGAAACAACCCCGGAAGAATCATGAAAAACTACAAGTCCATGGGGAAAAGCTCAAAGAACTAGGAGCACAAGTGGTCTTCTCCTGAATCCTCCCAGTTAGATGCTTTGATCGTTGGAATGAGGAGTGCATCGAGGAAGTCAACCGAAGGCTTCAGACATGGTGCCGCCATGTTGTTTTTGGATTTCTCCACCTTGGCATGCAGTTCAACAGCACTGGTCTACATGCTTGAGATGGTATTCACCTCATAGGCAGAGGGAAGAAGCTCTTCTCCATGAGAATCACCGACTTGCTGAGGAGGGCTTTAAACTAGGCCTGTCCAGGACAGAGAGAGTAGATTTCACTGCTGTACACAAATCCTCCGGTGAACATGACCCAAGGGAGGACTTTCATGTAGGGGACATCCAGATGAGTACTAATGTCCTGAGGCACTTCCCATGTGACAGAAAACCTGAGGCAACTAGGGGTGAACTCAGGTGGCCTTATGGGAACTCCAGAAGCATGGGCAACAAACAGGTTGGACCGGCACTCCTGGCAGAGGAGGGATTTGACCTCTTTGGGCTGATGGAGAACTTGTGGGACGACACATATAGCTGGGCAGTGGACATTGGGGGTTATAAGCCCTATAGGAGGGATTGGGTTGGGAAGAAGGAAGGAGGTGTGTCCTTCGAGGTGAAAGAGTGGCACCCCTCCCTGCAGGTCACGTTTGGCCAGGCATGACTTGCCCTTGGTGAATCCATGCTGACTGCTCCTAATCACCCTTTTCTCCTCCAAGTGCTTTAAAAATGAATTCATTGAGGAGGAGCTGGGCCAGCTGTAAGGAATCAGGAAGGGGGTTTCCTCTCCTCCATGTTAACAATAAAAACCTAGACTACCCAGGGATTGACACGACACTTCATTCGATGAGTGACAGAAAGGCTTTATTTACTACAAGTATCTAAAATCAAGTCAAGTGAGCCCAAACCAAATTAAAGTCCAGTAATTAGCTACAAGGTGATGATTTCTCACCAAACAGGCGACAAAGAGGCGTTCTGTTTCTCTTCAACTTCTTGAGTAAGTTGGGTGCATCAGCAACTGGTGTCAGAGAGATTTCCTACTCTTGAAGCGCGTGCTTTTTGCAGTTTTACTGCCTTTTTATACCCGTAGTTTAGCATCTTCATAGCCTTCTTTTAGTTGCATATCAAGAGAGAGTCCCAAGCAGTACTTGACAGGAAAAACCTGCTCATCACTGGTTATCAGAAATTTTTAATTTGAATGAGTTACCTTCTTTGGTAACAAGAGGTGATCCAGTTTGAAACATATCAAGAAACTGATTAACAGCCAGGAAAAACATACTGAATCAGGAGGAGACATCTATCACGTATAGACAATGTCTCTTCCTGCACAAGAGAAATATTTACCATACTAATACTAGTTGTGTTTTTGTTGTACCATTGGGACCCCAACATTTCCAAATACCGCTATCTGGGCCGTCTACAAAGAATGTCTGTACAAAGGTAGCATTGCTTACATTGTGAGTGGCAGTATGTCGAGTCTGGGGGGTATCAATTCTCCAAGTAAAGTTGGATTGAGAGGAATTGGTAGTGATTGTGAGAGACGCATTGAATTCACCGGGTGGAATCCAGCTGGGAATCTCAGACTAATTTAATTGCCAATAATTAGGATATTTAATCATGGGGAATAGAGAGGGATCAAATTTAAACTGTCAGGCCAGGATATCATTTGGATTTTTTCAAGTGGCCAGCATCCAGGACAAGGTCTTGACTGTGCTTGATGTCGGGATCATTTTGGTAGTCAAATAGGTGGCATAGGATGGTTCAATATTTGGACTTCTATTTAGATTTGCATAGACTCCTATGTCAAGACCTGGATAATAGTCAGTAAACATTGACTTAGCATAAGCGCAATTTCCATTACACTGAACCATCATTCCTAAGCACCTGGGAGAATTATGCCAGATCAGGTCATCGGTACCCTGTATGTCAGTTCTTTTGATTGGTTTAGACCACGGAGGAACTTTAGATTTAGTCCAGCTGGATGCCAATCCAGAAATTATGAAATATACTGCTTGGGAGTTAACTGCATCACACTGCATTTCCTCTGCATTCTCCTTTTCGGGTGTCTCCTTGCACCAGAGGTACAAGCCTCAGCAGTAGTGTGAGAATCTGAGCCATAGAGTCCACATATTAATAATACCTGAAAAACATGACACAAAAGCATGGGCCTAACAGACCCAATTAATAATCCAGCGTAATCACAATGTTTCCTTTAGCTTCTCTTCCACTCTTTTACCTGTGAGGAGTGGAACCATTTTTGGATTTTTCTTTTTGCCTCATAGATGTCTACTTGATAGACAGTGGGGCTAGCTTTGTTGCTGATATACACGGGACCCTTCCAGATGGGAGCAAAGGTAACTATATCTGGGCATGGAAACATGACCTGCTCCCCAACTTTCCACTCCTTGGGTCGCAGCAATGGACCTAGGTGCTTGTCCATCTTCTGCTGATTTTGCTTTAGAGATACTGCAATTTGTTTATGGGTTGCAGAAATCGCCTGTAACAAATTTCCAATCCACCTGTCATTTAAGAGATGTGGCTGTGAGGAGTCAGGGATGGTATCTCCTAACCACCACGGTTCAGGCATTCTCATTTCTGACCTGTGAAGGCTTCATGTGGGAAGAAGCCATGAGCAGGCATAGATCCTTGCACAGCCATGAATACAAGAGGGAGTTTTTCGTCCCCGTCTGTTCCTTGCTGCTCAGATACCTTTTTCAGTGCTAGTTTCAGTGTTTGGTTTGTTCTTTCAACTTGCCCTGAGGATTGTGGGTGGTGTGTGATATGAACTCGCTGGTTGATGTTTAGGGTCTCACGCAGGATTTTAATGCATTCAGCAGTCAAATGAGAACCCTGATCTGAATCTATTTCATGCGGCAAGCCAAATCGGGAAAAGATTTCATTTACCAGCATCTTGACAGTAGTCGTGGCATCATTTGTCTGAGTGGGAATTGCTTCAACCCACTTGGTGAAGGCATCTACAATTACAAGGCAATATTTGAATCCTCTTTTACTGCGGGGCAGTTCTGTGTAATCAACTTGCAGTCGGTG
>NW_005843894.1:14259-32112 GCF_000455745.1 Alligator sinensis | reverse complement strand
ATATATGTGTGTATATATATGTGTGTATATAAAAAAAAAAAATCCTTAAATAACATGCATCAACTTCCCTGAACCACTTGAAACTCTTTGCCCTTCCCATAAATCTTCTTGGTTGGTTTAGTGAAACAAGTGTCCAGTCCTTTTTCCGCCACTTACTCTCTGCCTCTTCTCTAATCTCATCCTTGTCCCGATCAATATAGTATTTCAGTTCATTCAGTCCCAGCTTCAGGCACTCTTTCAGTGAAGGCCAACCCTTTAAAAAACTGGAGGCTTCTTACTTTTCATGAACTAATTTTAAAACATTTTAATGAAGCCTTTAATAACATTTCCTCTGGTCCCTTTGGGATGAGTCCATATAGCACCATTTCCTGTGGTAACACCAGGTTTATTTTGGTGGCACTCAGAAAGCGGTGGGCCTTTTCCCACCCTTCCTTTGTATATGTACAAAACATTCCCAAAACATGTCCCACTGTTTCTTCTTCCATACAGCTCTCCCCTGGGTCCCTAGATGAACTCATCAAGTCCCATATGTGTTGCACCTTTCATCAGCAAGATATTTCTTACAACAGTCCATACTAAGTCAGCTTGTCCCCTTTTAGTCATTTAACTGCTCCACACATCTGCTTGTCCTTCTGTGAAGTTTCCCACCGGCGCCATCCTGGCATGACCACTTTCATTAATTTCTTATGATCCTTCAGGACCTCCAGCCCTACCTTCCCTATTTTATAACTCTGCATTAATCCTTTCTCTTTTTGGATTCTAGAAGAACACATAATTTCCTCTGTACTTTTGCTATCTGCTGCCATGTTGGTGAGAATACATTTCCCATATATAGAATAATCAGCAGTAGCAAAGCCTTAATTACCACCACTTTTCCAGCAAAGGACAGAATCCTTCTGGACCATAACTAAAGTATTTGCTGTATCCTTGCTGTCACTTTTTCCTATGCTGTATTACCTTTCCCCTTGTGGGTCTGCAGTTGTGGTATTTGAAACAGAGATTATGATAATTTTCTGTAGATGTATGTTATGGATTGCCAAGTGAACCATGTCTGTCATGAGACAGAATGGTAAAGATATTTATTTATTTATTTATATTTTGCAAAAAGAAAAATAAGTAGGTACAGAAGTGCTGCTAAAAATTACATCAGTTTCAAAAACCAAAAAAAATGGTAAATGTATCAATTAATCTGTCAGTTTTCATATTTGCTCCTCACTTTCATGTGCTCAGGTAGAGCAGGGTCTGATGGGAAGGGAAAGAGGAAGGGCCTGCAGAGGGCAAGGGAGGACAAGGAGGGTGACTTGACCCCCTCCAGATTTATTTTCCCTGCTTAGCACTAGGAAAGGAGAAAGAAAATCAAGGCAAACCTCCAATAATTAGATTCTATACATGTAAAATTATAACAAGTTTACACAGTTTCTATATATAGAATTTAATTATTGGAAGGGAAGTATTCTATATGCAGCATCATCTTATATTGGAATAAACACAGTATTTGAAAGCTGTTTGCTTTGACGTTCCAAGATCTAATAGTTTTTGTTTCATAGCTGTGTTTGAGTCTCTCTGTTTTAGAATTTAAAAAAGAAGGACCACCCCAATCCTTTGTCCACAGCTTGATGCAAGCCTGAATCTAGATCAGACTTAAAAAAGAAAAAAAAAGCCAATAACTGTTCTATTGTTTCTCCTTTTTGCTTTTGCTTCCATTCTGAATTGCTCTGAAGCAAATAGTAGAAGTGCTAAGATGATGTTGGAAGACTGTCTTACCATGTTCTCAGCAAGACAGGAAACCCTGCAGGCCTCATGAAAAGTCCACATGAAAACTTTTTCCAAATTCTAAGATTTTGATGCTGCAACAGGCTCCTTTGAAACATGTTTCTTCATTTACACAGAGCCCCATTGGCATCAATGGAGCTTGTTGCTGGATCACAGCCTAAATCTGGGGTTTAGCTCAGTTCATGCTTTGCGTTTCTTCTTATACCATGCAAACTACCCTGCACATTGCTAGTGAAGCCTGTTAGAAGCTGGACTGAGCCCCACCAACTCTTTTTAAATAAGACTCCAAACAACTGTGCAATGGTAATGGTTTTCAGTGTTTGAACTCCTGACCTAAAAGTGAAATGCAGGTAAAGCTGCATTGACTGGTGCTGTGCTGGGTAAAGCCAAAGTCAGATAAATGATTATGTAATTTTTCTGTTTGCCATGATGAATAAAAACAAACAAAGATTTTCTTCAAGATATAAATAAGATTTAACTAAACAATTCCTGCAGCTATTTTAAACACTTCAGAGTTGGGGACAAGCTGTCAATCATTTTCATTGGGAACAATGCATGTTAAACCTCATTCAAGTCTGACTGGCCTTATGTTCCTAGGCCCTAGGAAAATAATCGCCCACGTAGGACCTAGGGTTTAGCCCATTATAGTAGTTCTCATATCAGATCGTGTCTTCATGCTTTGCACTTTGAAAGATTTCATCGCTCTTGCATAAAACCATAACTAAAACAATACTTTCTATTTGTTAATTTGCAAATGCATTTGAAAATTGAAGAAGCCTAGTTATTTTGAATTCCAAGCTCCATTTTCTTTAAAAGCAGTTACATAATCATTCTATTTTAACATCCGAGCAGGGTGCCTTGAAAGATATAAAGATGCAACAAAAGCCACAGGTTTATTTTCCTTTTATATAATCAGACTTTCTGCAAAACAATACCCAGCTGCATAATGCTGTGACATTTCCATTCATTTAGTAGGTACACGTTTTTGTGAAGCTGAATAACTTGTCAGCCTTCCCAGTTTTAAAGAACCTTTTAAAACCCTTAAAAAAAATAACCCAGAAAAAAATCAAGTCTGTTTAAAGGCCCCATCTACAACATCATGAATTTGAAAGACATAGAACATTGTATTTAAATAGCTATTTGTATGCACTTTGAATATCATATGAAAGTAACCCTTTACATCCTGACAGCATGCACTCAGTCTATCTTCACCCTTATGGGTTTTTTTTAAAATTTGGGGGAATTTATGCTTGCCAGTTGAAAGGTACTGGGCTGTCTGAAGAAAGGAGAGTATAAGCCTACCCTAGGAGAGAGTGGCTGCAAAACTCAGCAGTTAGTTGAGTGCTTAGGACAGCGTATAAATAAACAAAGAAGGGGTGAAAATCAGACCTGAGCAGATAGGGGGAGGATGACACCCAGAACATAACCCCAGACAACACCCATTGCTCTCTCAAGGTATCCTCAGAATCAATGGGCACCACCTAGAGAAACCCACCTAGCAAAACAAGCAAGGTATTTGAAAGCCAGGAAGTGAGTGCAGAACCCATCAAAACCAAGAGGTTGCCATCAAAAGGAAGGGCCACAGAGACAGGAATAAACTAAACGCAGGGAACAACAAACAGCAAAATTGGGACAGGAGTTCAGGCAGGAGATTACAGTGAGGAAAAGGTATAGGGACCAGCCACAGGGGAGAGCCCAAGGTGCTGCTCTGTGGAGCGGGTGCATCCTGCTTGTCTGCATGAAGCAGGTGTGTTGGGGGCAGCAGGACCAGAGAGCTGTGGTGAGCTGCACTGCCCAGCCTGTCCAACCCCAGTTGCTGCATGACTTGGGGACAGAGTGAGCCAGCCCGAGGGTGCATGGGCCCTACCAGGTATAACATCCCCATCCAGCCCCCCCACCATGCTCTTTCTGGAAACAGAGGGACAGTTCCTCCTGCTCCATGGTCTGTATTTCCAGGATATGCCATGCAGGGTCAGACTGGGAAAGGTTATGGCAAAACCAGGGCTCCTGCCTGTCATTTTAAGAGAGAAACCTAATGCAAGCAGAAGCATGTGCTTGTGTTGCAGCCCTTCCTGATCACACTGTGACACCACTGAAAGGTTCTTTCTGCACCACAGTCAAGAACCACTGCTCTGTGGACAGTAACAAGCTTCCTCCACAGCATCTATCCAGGTAATCTCCATGAAGGGGGCCCAGCTTTAAGGGCAAAACGTTAGTGTTGATTCCATGACCATACAATTACAGGCCTTTCAACTCACAACTGACAAGTGCAGTAACTTAAAAATACGGCGCACAGTAGGAACATTCTCTAAAAGCCTCAATTTCCTCGACAGCCATTTTTTCAAGTCACTATTTTTTTCATATTAGCAACCACACATCTACAATAGTTCAAATATGGCCCTTCCCTACTCTGTCTCTCTCTCTTTCTCAACAAAATCCTCTCAAACAAAAATGTTGGCTAAAAATTGCAAGCCCTTTGGATGGTACCAGCTGGTTTCTTCTCCATCACCATGGATCCCAGATCCCAGTAAGAGGAAAAACCTAAGGTTATATATCAGTTTATTTTTGGTTCCATCCATAGTCAGACAACACTCCTATTTGTTTTAATGCACCAAATACTGCTTAAACGCCTCACAGTTTAGCCATTAATGAGCATATCACTTCTGCTAGTGATTTGTAATATATAATGTTATTCCTACTAGTAAATAAACTAATTGAAGCCAGATAATTTTATGTGCTTTTGTTCTGCACAATACATTATTTGTACAACTAACAGAATAAGTCAGAGGAAGTGGGTGTCCTGTTTTTCTTTCCTGCTCATCCCTCAAGTAACTCCAGTTATGGAATAAATGGAGTTTATGCAATAAATTTGCCCTGGGGTATCTCTAAACAATATTTTCCTTTTCAATTTGTAAGGCACTGAACTGAATAATGAAGACTTCTCATAAAAAAAAGTCCTTGATTAAAAGTTCAAATCTCTAGTCCTGGAATGAAATCCTCAGGGGCTGGCCTTTGCACTCAAAACTGCTCCATTCAATTTAATGGAGTTGCATGCAAGACTAATAGATTAGGATCTTTTAAGACAATCTCTTTCCATGTTCCTTTAATGATTAGGTAATTTTCCTGGTCAGTTGAGGAAGCTATAATCACTTTCTTTCATATTTGCACTCCATAGGACACATTTACCCTAGCTGCTCCAGGCTTGAATTTGACTACTGCATTAAATTCCCCCTGCTTGACTGCAAAGAGTGGGAGGAAATACTTCTGGCTTCAGTTTGACAAATCAGATCATTAGGAGAGCAAATAGGCTCTGATAGAGTTTTTACTGGATGCAATAAAAAGGCTGTTTTAGCTAGAGAGACAGTAGGGGATATGTGGCACTTGTTCATTTAACTAACCCTGTTCATCAGGTTTACAGTACCTCCTGTGCTCCCCACTGCTTTGTTGACAGTGTTCCTTGGACCTGCAAACGGAGTCTGGGGTAGGTGTTATGTTCTTGCCCTTTGAAATGTGTCTGAATGCCCATTCCATTAACTCTATGCAAAAAAATAGTTCACATCTAGCCAGACACAATCTTTAAGATCTGTAGGACTAGTGGGAGTGTAAGACCTGCTGTGAATGAGCCCCACAAGCTAACACATCTGGCTGTGAGTAACACTGAAGGGCTGTCAGGAGTTATTAATGATCAAACATTAATTTCTAGCTCTTGAACATGTGCTAGTGGATGAGTGATGCAGCAGTTCACATCTCATAACAATCTAAAAATAAGCCCTAAGCATCCATGTATGTCTGTTCTCAGTTCTACCCATCAGCACCAGTTCTACCACCTATCAAATCTAACCTTAAAGAAAACCCTTAAGTCTGTTTGCCATAGGCTAGGAATAAACATGCATTAGTTCTGGACAAGCTGTGCCTGTGTTTTCCCCAAACCAAAACTGCCCCAAGACTGGCATATATACACATTGCCCTTCTAATCGGCGTTTAGTGAGTGGCTGAATGTACTGCCACTTTTCTGCCTTTGATTCAATGATGCAATCCCAGGATAACTGTTGAGATGCACTTCACACTGTCCTGGGATAAACCATTAGTACTTCTTATCCCATGAACCTTTTTAGGATCTATCCTGAACAATGGGCATAGAGGTCTGAACAATTTCACTTTGGCCCCAGGATCAAATGGTTTATTCTGAGGCAAATGCAATGTCTGTTTGTAGCCTTAGACAACAAACCTCTGTATTTGAGTCTGCAAGAGGAGCTGACTACCACTCAGCAGTTCTGGGGGTATGCATGAAATAACATGAAATAAAATGCACTGCCTAGGCCCATAGGAGTCAATCATACATTAAAGACCTTTTGATACTGTGGGCTGGTTTTCAGTCACTTCATGCCAGAGTGATAGTAACAACTCATTTTCTTTTCAACTGACTGTGGGTCCTGTGAGGAAGCACCAGGAGTCTATAGCCCCTGTTGTGACAGTCTCCCACCCTGCAGCCATTTGTCCATTGCTGTGCCTCATAAGAAGGTGGGTAATTCTTTAAATGCTTCTGAGGTACTCTGTTTATGCTAGCAGAATGAGATTTGATTTTTCCACATATATGTATACATTATATTAGAAATAATGTGAACACTCAGACACTGCAATGCTGAATTGTGCTATATCAAAACCTAAGGAAGATGGGTATCAAGAAGCCCATTGCCTCTACCACCAAACAATACATTTGCTGTGTCTGGCTGCTGATTTTGGCCCAGCTTTGATTACTAGGAGACTTAAAGTTTACCCCACTGATTTGGGTTTCCAGTAAATATTAAAGTAATCTAGACCATGCCTGAAACATGCCTATGCTGCAGATGGTGCCTGTTCATAATCTTACACATGGCTGCTGCTGTTCACATAGACTGCAGGGTATTTTTCTTAACACTTATGCAACAGTATCTCATAGTAGCAGATACAATCAGTATCCTATACTGACTGAGCTGATTCCTGTATTCAACAGGAGCAGGAAAAATATGTTTCTCATAGGTATAGATGTAACTCTAGAACAGTGATTTTTAATCAGTGTGCAGTGGCACCCTGGGATGCCTTGAGATCCTTTTAGTGGTGCTGTGGGACATGCAATGTTTGCACTGTTAGGTAGGCAAACATGATTCACAAGATAAACCAAATGATTTCGAAGACGAAACCATAGCGTTAGAAACACACTGCCCTTGAAATCTCAGAAATAATCTCTCTGAATCAGGACTGAGATGCTTTGATGTGAGTGAGGTATCTTCCTCTGCTATGCAGATTTAAGGATATAATTGAAACTTAAGTCCCTGGGCTGTCCATGTAGCACCTTTCACCAACAAGTAATTTCACAGTAAACCACAAATTATTTTATTTTGGTTGTTATTAATATGTGATCAGAACAGCAGCTCTTAAATATTCTCTCATTCTGTTCCCTCACCCCTGCCTTGCATCAAGTGACCTAGAGAGAGTTCAGGTGTGATTCTAGATCCAGGCTTTTCTGATTAGCACAAGCTGGTGATTAAAAAAATAAAATACCATTTTAAAAGGATGTTACACCCCTAACTTACACTGACAAAAGTAAAGTAATTCCCAGGTACTAGTCCTATGTGTATTACTCTTTTATTTAATATTTTAATAAACATTTTCTAAATTCACAGTGTTATTTTTCCTAAAGAAATATTGCTTTTTGATACTGTAACCTAAAGTAGATTTAGAGACATTGTCTTTCATTACAGGAGATATAAACTGTGACCCAGGTTATATATAGTCTTTCTCTTTTTTCCTTTGTAAATCAATGTGCTATATTAACACATATGGACCTGCCAATATCTTTAATGAGGTTTATGGTGGCCTCTAGTGGTAATTATATGCATAGAAAATGTCCATATTAATTTCCAGCTGATGATTGCAACTGGAGGAAAACCTAAATGATAATAACTGTAAATACAGAGTTGTGTATATGTTGTGGAAAAGATCTGGGACTTTTCAGTCTCATCTAGCACGGTGGGGAAAGAGCCATCTAGCAGATACTGCATGTAACTGGCATGAGGTAAAGAAAATTTAAAATGGCTTAGAGGAGGAGAAAGTCCTTCAAGAGCTCTTCATTACTTTGTATATGGTGCCATAAATGGCCTTTGTTTTCTATTCATTATCATGTTGCCTTTTCTTTTGATTAATAGTATTGGGAAACAATATTGTTCAATATTGTGTTTTTTAAAGCTTCTTTCACAATCTTCTGATTATTTGGTTTTTTAAAAGACACGATATCCTATTTCAGCTCCGGGAAGCTGTAAAAGATCTGAAAAAAAGCTCTTCTAGTAGAAAGACAAATTGATCCAGAGAGAGAGAGAGAGAGAGACAAAAAATAGACCACTGAAGTCCAGCAGTGCAGGGAGCAAAACACTGTAATAGGACTGAATATGAAATGATCAGAACAATAGTATTAGGTTCTGAGCAGTAATAGATCCTCTTATCAACTTTTTGCACTTAACTGTTTGTCCTCTCCTTTGGAAAAGTCCTCAGCTACATTTCAAAGATCTGGCAATATCCTTCTATGATATAAGGGCAAGCTCCATGTCTCTCTTATGTAAGGTGAAAACCTCTGTTACGCCCAGTACGACCACCTAGGTTGGAGGAAATGTTAATGGCTTTAGCACATGTCATTCATCATTTCTCTCAAATCCACCTTGAAACCATTATCTTTATATAAAAACTTTAATGCCAGAGAAAAGTGTTTTTCTGTGATACACCATTCAGAAATCTTTCACATTATGTTCTCCTTTCCTTTCTCCAACACCAAGAGCAGATGATAATTCTGTAAAATGTTCTTAAACTGCCAGGTAAAACATTGGATTAAGAAGGATTAAGCAGTAATGACAAAGTTTACCTCAGACATGATGTCTGAGTTCAGTGAGTCTGAAAGAATCCCCTCCTAACTCTGTTGTCAGCTGGGATTGTGTTTTTAAGAGAGTTCATCCACATTCTCTGAACTACAAGTATCCAAAAAAATTCTCAGTGGAAGGTAAGATGATTTCTTAGAAGGGATGGGACTCTACTTGCCTTCAGTTTTGTTTTAAGTAATGCAGCACATTTCATAGTAAATTAAAAGAATAACATTCTAGAGTACCTTCCAAAAAACACCCAAAACTTGCTGGCAGCTTAAATGCTATTACCCTTATAATACCCCTCAAGACTGTCATTTATCCTTGTTTTGTTTGTCACGCTAAAAAAATGGGGATCAGAGACACAAAGTCAGGCAGTTATGAAGTGTCAGATATAAAAAATATAATGGATGTTTCCTAGCTATAGCCTTCCATTCAAATTTCTTAACCCATTCCCTTCCTGTCTTCATAGCAAGGGGTGTTTTGAAAATCCCACAGAATCCCAGATTCTCTCTCATCTTTCTCTGAGCAGCTGACACATCATGCTGCTTTTATTATCACTCTAGGCTATTCTTTAGTTTTTCTACCCTGCTAGAGCTCCCTTGGTTTGTCCTGCATTATCTTCAAAGCATAAAGTGCAGTATTATTTCTCTCTTACACAAGGTGCATGTATGTCCCTGTTAGTTTGTAGCAACAAGCAGGCAGTGTAAGAACCATATCGTGTGACTCCCAAACGAAACCAGCTGCATGTTGTTTTCACTTCAGTAATGAAGTCTGTGCTTGACCAAAGTATGTAAGCTGGCAAGCTATTCTTTAGACGCCACTTGATTAGAACAGATTTTTTTCTAGTCACTTTTGTTTGGGTATCATGCTTAGAAAATAGAAGTATGGTCAGAAATCTGAATTTGTTACTACCTCTGCTCCCAATGGGTCAGATTTACTGCTAGTCTAAGCCTACAGGATTTTATTAAGTCAGTGGAAGGGCCATCTTTCAGTACTGGTATGAATCATAACTACTTAATAGGGCTGTGCGAGGCTTTGGACCCTGCTTCAGATCCAGAGAAGCTTCAGACGCTTTGGCATCCAAAGCAGCACATCTGGATTGAAGCACTGGCTTCGTTAGGCTTTTCAAAGCAGTTCGGAGCTTCCGAAGAGCTTCGGAAAAGCATCAGAGCCGCTTCAGAGATCCGGCCATAGGGTATAATGGGGAATCAATGAAATATCTATAACTTTGTTGTTTTCTGTCTGATTTTGATGAAATTTACAGGGGTGGTAGCCTCTGCTGAGCACATTAATCTGGCCAAGTTTCAAGAATATTGGTGTAGGGGTTCAGGGGGAACTGAACCCTAAATTCTTGAAAGCAAAACATGTCACGTCTATGTGTTACAACACAGGGGGGTGAAAACTGCAGGGGTGGTGGTTGCTGGTGAGGCCACAAAGCCTGCCAAGTTTCAAGAAGATCTGTGCAGGAGTTTGGGGGGAACTGCACCTCAAGCTGCGGACAAGTAAAACTCGTGACATGGGTGATGCTGTGTGTGTGTTAAGGCGCAGCAGGGTGGAAGCTGCAGGGAGGGTAGCCCCTGCTGCGGCCACGAAGCCTTCGAGAAGATGGGTGCAGGGGTTCTGGGTTCTGGGGCCCCGCACCTCTAGCTGCTGGCAGGCAAAACTTGTGACATGGGCGCTTGTACAACTGTGTCTGTCTTGGAGTCGGGGCGGGGGGGGGAACTACTGCAGGCCTGGCTGCTAGGCTACTGTGTTACCAGTTACCAGTCATTAATGATTCACTCAGGGACCACCTCAATACACAGTAGCTAGCTAATGTAGCCAGTTAGTTGGCAAAAATTAACACCTACAAAACCACAGACAGACTAAGGAGAGGAAATAATCAATACAGATGATCAACTGCCTCAATACACAGACAGTCAGTTGCACAAGCACCCATGTCACGAGTTTTGCCTGTTGGCAGCTAGAGTTGCAGGGCCCCAGAACCCCCTTGCACCTATCTCCTCAACAGCTGGCAGACTTTGTGGCCTCAGCAGGGGCTACCATCCCTGCATCTTTCACCCCCCTGTATTGTAACACATAGATGTGACATGAGTTTTGCTTTCAAGAATTTGGGGTTCAGTTCCCCCCAAACCCCTACACTGATCTTCTTGAAACTTGGCAGGCTTCATACTCTCAGCAGAGGCTACCACTCCTACAAGTTTCATCCAAATCAGACAAAAAAACAACAACGTTATAGATATTTCATTGATTCCCCATTATACCCTATGGCCAGATCTCTGAGTCGGCTCTGAAGTTTCAGAGCTGCTTCAGCTGGATCGAAGCAGAAACCCAGTCTGGAGCTCTGGATCAGATCCCTGGCATCTGAAGTGGCTGGATCGAATAGCTGCCTACTTGCACAAGCCTATTATTTAATGATGCTTACTGAGCATTAACAGAATAACACTGTGCAGTAAACTAATAGCAGTTTTTGTCATGACAAGCTACGGCAGTGTTATTAGGCTAATGTGCAGGAAGTGTCTTGTGTGGACACACTCAGGAAGTGCCAAGGCATGACTCGGGGGGGGGGGGGGGGGGGGGCAGGGGAACACCCCCTCTCCCCATCTTGATAGCAACAGCTGTGGGGCCAGGACAGCTCACTGTCTGCAGTGCTGTGCATTGCACTACCCACTCCTCTCTACAGCCATGGGCAGTATCTCAAAGTCTGCTAACCCCACACGTGACTACATTACCAACATATTGGCAACTTACTGGGCTTCACCCATGTCCACATGGAAGGCAGTCTCCATTCAAAAGAGGTGGGGATGGACTAGCAGGTGGTGCTATCACCAGCAATTAAACCTTTTCCTCCCCCCCCCCCACCCCCAAGGAAGGTACAAGTATCCCCTGCATCCTGTTCCCAAATGGTTTTCCTTGCTCTTTCCCCTCCTAAGCTGAAAAGTACAGCAGGCAGCTAAGTAGGTAAAGCCTGTCCTGAATAGTCTGGACAAAGTCCTGTGCTGAACTGCTCTAGGATCGGTAAAGACTAGTCTAGTCTAATGGTTAGAGGCCTGCCCTGAGACCAGGGCCCCAGAGCACTGGGTGCTGTGCAAATACCCAGAAAGCTATTGTCCTGACCTCAGGTGTATACAGTCAAAATAGACAGGATGGGCTCCGTATTCCCACTGAGCATGCCTGAAACACCCCAGGGGGTTCACTGATGCATCCCAAATCCTTCAGGGCCGTTAAAGGTGCTGGGTTCGACATCAAGTTCATCAAGGAGATTCAGGAACATTCCCCAAACACCTTTGCAGACTTTGGAGCCTTGCTGCACGTGGTTGCATGCAAGTGAGGCCCTAAAGTGGCACAATGAAGAGCGTTGCTCAGTATTGACACCAGCTTGAATCCTTATTTGTCTGCTCTGCATCACATCTGGAAAATGCTGATGCGCAGCATAGCAGACAAGCCACTTTGGCCAAAAATTACCTTTTGCTTTTCAATAAAGTGGCGCTGGAAACCTCTGCCAGCTTGAAAGGGTTCCCTACCACCTTTTGGGGGGGCCTGTCTCCTGCAGTGTTGGTGGGTTCAGTGGAGGAGCCAGCTTCCAGAAACAAGAGAACTTTGTTAGTGAAGTTCCTTTCATTAATCAATAAAGGAAAGGGGAGGGAAGTAAGTAGGAGCCAGCTGTGACTCAGAGCCCTGAGTCCCAGTGTGCAGTGTCTCCATTGCTATGCTTGCACCTTCTCGCCAGTCTAAGCCCAGCAGGTACCCTGCGTGGGGTGCAAGCTGCCGGTGCGGAGCTGGAGCCGAGCCCTGGTCTCCACGGGAAAGGGCAGTGCAAGCACGGCGCGGGTGTGTGAGCAGGTCCCGGGCAGCGCAGCTGTCTGGACACGTGCGGCGATTGGCTGGGAGGGATGCCATTCTGTGCACTGACTGGTCCGCCTGCGATCCTCCGTGGTCCCGTTGCGCTGGCAGGGGCAGGGGGGCGGGGCCTCCAGAAAGAATAAAAGGCTGTGTGCCGCGTGCGCACGCGTGACGTCGGCAATGGACGACGGCGGAGGGCAGAGAAGAGCTGGTAGGGCTGGTCAGCGGGGGGGGGACCGGTAACCCCGGAAGCGCCCTGAAGAGACAGGAGCGGCGGGTCCCTGCCACAGCAGGGGAGACGGGCTGAGAAGAGCTGGTAGAGTTCCCCAGTGGAGGGGAGCAGTAACCCCAGAAGCGCCCTGAAGAGGCAGCCAGTCCCTGCCCCACTGCAGCACGGAGAGGGGCTGAGAAGAGCTGGTAGAGCTGGCCAGTGGGGGAGGGAGCGGTAACCCCGGAAGTGCCCTGAAGAGGCAGCGCCTTGACGAGGTGAGATCGAGCCATGGAGCTCCATGCACCCTCTGTGCCAGAGCATGGGGGGGGTGCACCATATGGCCTGCTACTGGGACCACTGGGGACCTACGGCCCCTCTGCAGGCCTGGGGGCGTGAAAGGCTGCGGGGAGTGATGTCCCGAGCCACATGGGTGCTGCATGGCTCGTACTCCCTGTCAATCACCGGTGACTTAGGGGGTGGGCAGTGGTCAGGCTTGCATGTGTCCATTCCTTCCCTTAAGGCATCATTGAGGGGGGGGGAGCAGGCAAGGTCCCTGGGCCTTGGCTGCAGTCATCCCTTAAGGTGTCATTTGGGTGGGCGGAGGCTCAGGTCTGTAGCTTTTTCCAGTGCCCCCTTAAGGTGTCATTTGGGGGGGGCAGCGGGCAGGGTTGGTTTGTCTCTGCCTGCGGTCCTCTTAAGGCGTCATTTGGGTCAGCAGTGGGGAGAGCCCCTGCTGTCCTCCCTTAAGGTGCCATTTGGGTCGGCAGTGGGTAAGTTCCAAGCCTCTGTAGTTCTCCCTTAAGGTGCCTTGGCGGGGTGGGAGTGGGCAAGGTCCATAGGGCTTGGTCCGCAGCCCCCTTTAAGGTGTCATTTGGGACTGCAGCAGGCAAGGGCTGGGAGGTCTCCACTGTCTGCTCTTTGAGTCATCTTGCTGAGCTGCGGGTGGGTGCTGCCCTGCTCGCAAAAGGGTCAAGTACTGACAGACTTTCACACCCCCAAACCCGAGCTATGGTGTGGTGCTGCCTAGCTCTATGGGCGGTCAAGCACTGATGGTTACTTGAGGGGACTTGTGCCCTCTCAAGATCATCGGGAAATACAAGACTAATGGAATTGACGGGGCCAGCATTTGCTCGGTGCCTGGCATCTTTCATCTCCAAGTTCATCCTTCCCTGCTGTGCTATTTCTTCTTTCCTTGCTGAAAAGGGATTGATGGAAGACATCGCTTGACTTGGCTTTCTGGGAGTCAATTGTCGGAGACTGGACCAGCTACCTGAGGCTGCAGCCCCGAATCCTGTGAAACCGGTCCCTTTTGGGGGTCGATGCACATCGCCTCAGGAAGGGCAAGCAGGCAAGACGGCAGATGAGCAGCGGTGAGCCAGGAGGGAAGAAAGCCAGGCCAGCCTAACAGGAGGCAAAGGTAAGAGAATTTGGACAAGGGGAGTGTCCGCTCCACAGGTTCCATTGCTAAGTTGCACACCTTGGGATTTGGGAGGTTTGGGATGGTGGGATTTCCTGTGCCCCTGGTCTGGGAACAAGGTCCAGGTACCCTGCCTTTATTGTTGCTCATCTGAGGCTACTTTGTGAGGTTGGCCAGAGGTATTGCCCGTGGGTTATGGGGAAGGTTGCAGGTTTCCAGGGGATACTAAGTGCATTAAGAGTTCAGCTGCTAGATGTGTGCTCTGGCTCTGTTCACTTAAAGCCTATCTTGGTCTCTGTTCTTGCAGGCCTCAGAAGAAGCGGATGGTGAAGCAGTGAGGAAGAGACGAGGTAGGAGAAAAGCCAGTCAGAGAAACGGGATGTCAAGGAAAGGGACTCTAGACAGTGCTCTCCCTGCCTTTAGGTCTCAATCATGTCTTAGCCAAAATTTGGCTTTGTGAGCCTTTGGGCGATCTCCCTGTAACTCAGAAACGAGCCTTTGCCCTTAATGCTGTTGCACTTTTGCAACAGTCAGGTGGAAAGTGGACAACCCTGTAATCACGGTGTGCGTCTCCACCACCATGTTTGTAAAGGCCATAGATCTGGTTAGTGGTCTTGCACAGCACAGCTGCCCTGTAATCGGGGTCCAGGCCAGCTGTCAGACCTGGCTGCCAATGGCACAGCAACCCATAAGTGGGGTGTGTGCTCCTTTCTAACATGAGAAAGCATGTCTGTAGCACTGGATGTCCTGTAATTGAGAATCAAAATCCACTGCTATTCCCAGCCAGTTGGAGAGGTGCCCCTGTAAGCACGGTGAGCATAGCCTCCTTCCACTGCCGTAGAGAGATGGAACAGTCTGCAGCATTGTGCCACAGGACGGCCTTGCAGATGGGAGCCGAGTATCGTGGGGTGACAGCAAACTCTTTAAAACCAGAAATTGATAAACTTCCCGCGGCCTGGGTCGAAGTCTGGCCACCTCTCTAATCCCTGTGTCCAGGTACTTGTCCTTTTTCATGCATCTCTGTCTGACACTTCACGTCTGGACCCTTGAGCCACCCTGTAACAAGGGTGCAAGTCCTGTGCCCCTGGTGGTGGACTAAATACTGCAGAGCAGTGGACCACTCTTTAAACAGGGAAAAGGACTCTGTGCCTTTGGGGACAGCTCTGTCCTTTCACGGTCCTGATGGCCCTCCCTGTAAACAGGGCAATGGCCCTTTCCCTTTTGCCCCCAGTGGACAGTGTGGCTAGTGAGATGGACCATGCCCGGTAACGAGGGTGCGAGTCCCATGTCTCTTGGAGGGCTAGATCATGCAGAACTGGGGACCACCCTGTAAGCAGGGTCCAGTTCAAAACGTGCCTTTGAGGACAGCTCTGTCCTTAGCCAGGCCTGAGGGCCCTCCCTGCAAACAGGGCTCTGGGCCCTTCCCTGTTGCCCCCCCCGTGGGCAGTCTGACTAGCCAGACGGGCCGTGCCCTGTAACAAGGGTTCGGTCCTGTGCTTCCTGCTGCACAGCTAGGTCCTGCAGAGCTGTGGACAGCCCTGTAAGCAGGGTGTAGGTCGCAATGTTCATTTGAGAACAGCTCTGTCCTTTGGCAGGCCTGACGGCCCTCCCTGTAAGCAGGGCTCTGGGCCTTTCCCTTTTGCCCCCAGTGGGCAGTGTGGCTAGTGAGATGGACCATGGCTGGTAACGAGGGTGCGAGTCCCATGTCTCTTGGAGGGCTAGATAGTGCAGAGCTGGGGACCACCCTGTAAGCAGGGTGCAGGTCTCTTTGTGCCTTTGAGGACAGCTCTGTGCTTTGGCTGGTCTGAGGGACATCCCTGTAAGCAGGGCTCTGGGCCCGTATCTTTTGACTCTAACCCTCTCTCTAAACCTAACACCCCCCTTCCCCCCCCCCCCCCCCCCCCCCCCCGTAATCAGGGTGAGTCACCCCCAACCTCGATTTGAGGGCTGAAGCCTCGTTTAGTCCTCTGGGCATTCTGGCTTCTGCCCTTTTGTCCTCTAGGCACAGGGCAGCTTTGACCCCTGGTTGAGACTGCCTGAGGCACCCGTCAGCTGGCATTCAGGGCTTTGCAGGTTTTCTCCGGGCTTCATGCCCCAGGAGCCAGCTGTGTGCAGGGAGCACTGCCCTGTCAGCAGGGTTGTTGGTGCTTGTGGTCACCATTCATAGTGCCACCTTAGCAGAGTCCTGGCCCGTTGCACTCTGCTTCCGGCTGGCCCAGACGTCAGCAGCCGAGCATGCAGATGTCTGCCCTCCCCCATTTCCATGGATAGAGGACAGACTGGCAGCAGATTCAGGTACGGGTTAAAGTGGGAGAGAAGTTGCAGCCCATAGACTTTTCCTTCAACGTGGTGAGTTAAATGCAGTGTCCGTCTGTTTGTTATAGGCCCTGATAAGAGAAGCAGGAAAGATGGTGCACAAGTGGGACTCAGCTGACAAGGACAGAAGAAGACCATGTCAAGGTAAGGGAGTTTCGATGCGGTGCCTTTTATTTATTTTGGTCCCATTGCCAAGCCGTAGACCTTGGGATCGGGGGCCTTGGAAATCTGGTTTGCTGGCACCTTCTTATAACCAGGATTGGTGTCTTAGCTCGTGATGTTGCCATACGTGGATAAGTTGTAGGTGGAGTACTGAGGATCTTGTAAACCAGAGGTATGTCACATCCGCTTTCTTTTTACAAGGCGGCAAGCTCTAGGACAGTGGGCATTGTGAGCTTGCTGTCACTTGGGTTCGGTCTGGCAGCCGCAAGCACGCAGTTGTTCCTTCCCCCTGTGGAAAAAGGGAAAAATGGAGTTGAATCTCCATTATGTGTAAAAGTACAAAACATATATTCAGCTTGGGCTATGAAAAAGTCAAAAGGACATGACCCGAAACTGCCAGACTAACACAGACAGACCATCCTGTCCTAGTCTAGTAAAAACAAAAACTTAGCAGAAAAGTAACCACAATTCACCCTGCTGAGTCAGCCCAAAAAGGGCAGTGACCCCTGAGGTTACAAGTCAGAAGACCCTTAAAATCTGCTAACAAAGATAAATTGATGCTAACAAAAATAAATTGAAGACATGCATATTACTAACAAAGTCATGGCAAATGCTGATTTGGTATATGTCGTTGATATATTTAAGATGTCATATTTTCTATATGAACTCGCCTCACCTGTTGTATGGGGCCAGACCTCTTCACAATTCTCCAATTGTGTATGAGTCTGTCCAGAATGCATTCTCCAATAAACCAAGCTTCTGCTCACCTGACCTAAAGTTTGCTACGTGTGTTTACCACGACAATTTCCTGGTGCCATGACTCAGATCCACGACACAGATTGAGGAAGGAAGACCGCAGGCTGCTTCCCCCGAACCCCATGGCGCCAAACTTAAGAGGTGAGAGACCTAATTTAAAATCTCTAATGGGGTTTCGAAGGAAGGCTGCCTGTAGGCTCCTGACTTAACTGTGATGACTGGATCCGAACCTTATTGAATACAGGTCAGTTTAGAACCTTACTGCCGGCTAGAGTTTTTTATCTGGTAAAGGATCCAATTTTGTGTTTGGTCAAGGAGCTGGTGAGCATCATAGCCCAGCCTCTAGCACGGATCTTTGAAAACTCTTGGTGCTCTGGTGTAGTGCCCGAAGACTGAAAGAAGGCCAATGTGGTGCCTATCTGCAAGAAAGGGAGGAAAGTGGATCCGGCTAACTATAGGCCCATCAGCCTGACTTCTATCCCGGG